>NW_027316532.1:29760817-30020817 GCF_026437365.1 Eucyclogobius newberryi | reverse complement strand
GCTGTCCCCCTCTGTGTCCACTCGCCCTCTCTGACCACTCGCCCTCTCTGTACACTCGCCCTCTCTGTCCACTCGCCCTCGCTGTCCCCCTTTCTGTCCACTCGCCCTCTCTGTCCACTCGCCCTCGCTGTCCACTCGCCCTCTCTGTCCACTCGCCCTCGCTGTCCACTCGCCCTCGCTGTCCCCCTTTCTGTCCACTCGCCCTCTCTGTCCACTCGCCCTCGCTGTCTACTCGCCCTCGCTGTCTACTCGCCCTCTCTGTCCACTCGCCCTCTCTGTCCACTCGCCCTCGCTGTCCCCCTCTCTGTCCACTCGCCCTCTCTGACCACTCGCCCTCTCTGTCCACTCGCCCTCTCTGTCCACTCGCCCTCGCTGTCCCCCTCTCTGTCCACTCGCCCTCTCTGTCCACTCGCCCTCTCTGTCCACTCGCCCTCGCAGTCCCCCTCTCTGTCCACTCGCCCTCTCTGTCCACTCGCCCTCGCTGTCCACTCGCCCTCGCTGTCCACTCGCCCTCGCTGTCCACTCGCCCTCTCTGTCCTCTCGCCCTCTCTTTCCACTCGCCCTCGCTGTCCACTCGCCCTCGCTGTCCACTCGACCTCTCTGTCCACTCGCCCTCTCTGTCCTCTCGCCGTCTCTGTCCACTCGCCCTCTCTGTCCACTCGCCCTCTCTGACCACTCGCCCTCTCTGTCCACTCGCCCTCTCTGTCCACTCGCCCTCGCTGTCCCCCTCTCTGTCCACTCGTCCTCTCTGACCACTCGCCCTCTCTGTCCACTCGCCCTCTCTGTCCACTCGCCCTCGCTGTCCCCCTCTCTGTCCACTCGCCCTCTCTGACCACTCGCCCTCTCTGTCCACTCGCCCTCGCTGTCCACTCGCCCTCGCTGTCCACTCGCCCTCGCTGTCCCCCTTTCTGTCCACTCGCCCTCTCTGTCCACTCGCCCTCTCTGTCCACTCGCCCTCGCTGTCCACTCGCCCTCGCTGTCCACTCGACCTCTCTGTCCACTCGCCCTCTCTGTCCACTCGCCCTCGCTGTCCCCTTCTCTGTCCACTCGCCCTCTCTGACCACTCGCCCTCTCTGTCCACTCGCCCTCCCCCTCTCTGTCCACTCGCCCTCCCCCTCTCTGTCCACTCGCCCTCGCTGTCCACTCGCCCTCTCTGTCCACTCGCCCTTGTTGTCCACTCGCCCTCGCTGTACCCCTCACTGTCCACTCGCCCTCTCTGTCCACTCGCCCTCGCTGTCCCCCTCTCTGTCCACTCACCCTCTCTGACCACTCGCCCTCTCTGTCCACTCGCCCTCTCTGTCCACTCGCCCTCTCTGTCCACTCGCCCTCGCTGTCCCCGTCTCTGTCCACTCACCCTCTCTGACCACTCGCCCTCTCTGTCCACTCGCCCTCGCTGTCCACTCGGCCTTGCTGTCCACTCGCCCTCGCTGTCCCCCTTTCTGTCCACTCGCCCTCTCTGTCCACTCGCCCTCTCTGTCCACTCGCCCTCGCTGTCCACTCGCCCTCGCTGTCCACTCGCCCTCTCTGTCCACTCGCCCTCTCTGTCCACTCGCCCTCGCTGTCCCCCTCTCTATCCACTCGTCCTCTCTGATCACTCGCCCTCTCTGTCCACTCGCCCTCTCTGACCACTTGCCCTCTCTATCCTCTCGCCCTCTCTGTCCACTCGCCCTCTCTGACCACTCGCCCTCTCTGTCCACTCGCCCTCGCTGTCCACTCGCCCTCGCTGTCCACTCGACCTCTCTGTCCACTCGCCCTCTCTGTCCTCTCGCCCTCTCTGTCCACTCGCCCTCTCTGTCCACTCGCCCTCTCTGTCCACTCGCCCTCTCTGTCCTCTCGCCCTCTCTGTCCTCTCGCCCTCTCTGTCCACTCGCCCTGTCTGTCCACTCGCCCTTGCTGTCCACTCGCCCTCTCTGTCCACTCGCCCTCTCTGTCCACTCGCCCTCGCTGTCCCCCTCTCTGTCCACTCGTCCTCTCTGACCACTCGCCCTCTCTGTCCACTCGCCCTCTCTGTCCACTCGCCCTCGCTGTCCCCCTCTCTGTCCACTCGCCCTCTCTGACCACTCGCCCTCTCTGTCCACTCGCCCTCTCTGTCCACTCGCCCTCGCTGTCCACTCGCCCTCGCTGTCCCCCTTTCTGTCCACTCGCCCTCTCTGTCCACTCGCCCTCGCTGTCCACTCGCCCTCGCTGTCCACTCGACCTCTCTGTCCACTCGGCCTCTCTGTCCACTCGCCCTCGCTGTCCCCCTCTCTGTTCACTCGCCCTCTCTGACCACTCGCCCTCTCTGTCCACTCGCCCTCGCTGTCCCCCTCTCTGTCCACTCGCCCTCGCTGTCCACTCGCCCTCTCTGTCCACTCGCCCTTGCTGTCCACTCGCCCTCTCTGTCCACTCGCCCTCGCTGTCCCCCTCTCTGTCCATTCGCCCTCTCTGTCCACTCGCCCTCGCTGTCCCCCTCTCTGTCCACTCACCCTCTCTGACCACTCGCCCTCTCTGTCCACTCGCCCTCTCTGTCCACTCGCCCTCTCTGTCCACTCGCCCTCGCTGTCCCCCTCTCTGTCCACTCACCCTCTCTGACCACTCGCCCTCTCTGTCCACTCGCCCTCTCTGTCCACTCGCCCTCGCTGTCCACTCGCCCTCTCTGTCCACTCGCCCTCTCTGTCCACTCGCCCTCGCTGTCCCCCTCTCTATCCACTCGTCCTCTCTGATCACTCGCCCTCTCTGTCCACTTGCCCTCTCTGTCCTCTCGCCCTCTCTGTCCACTCACCCTCTCTGACCACTCGCCCTCTCTGTCCACTCGCCCTCGCTGTCCACTCGCCCTCGCTGTCCACTCGACCTCTCTGTCCACTCGCCCTCTCTGTCCTCTCGCCCTCTCTGTCCACTCGCCCTCTCTGTCCACTCGCCCTCTCTGTCCACTCGCCCTCTCTGTCCTCTCGCCCTCTCTGTCCTCTCGCCCTCTCTGTCCACTCGCCCTGTCTGTCCACTCGCCCTTGCTGTCCACTCGCCCTCTCTGTCCACTCGCCCTCTCTGTCCACTCGCCCTCGCTGTCCCCCTCTCTGTCCACTCGTCCTCTCTGACCACTCGCCCTCTCTGTCCACTCGCCCTCTCTGTCCACTCGCCCTCGCTGTCCCCCTCTCTGTCCACTCGCCCTCTCTGACCACTCGCCCTCTCTGTCCACTCGCCCTCTCTGTCCACTCGCCCTCGCTGTCCACTCGCCCTCGCTGTCCCCCTTTCTGTCCACTCGCCCTCTCTGTCCACTCGCCCTCTCTGTCCACTCGCCCTCTCTGTCCACTCGCCCTCTCTGTCCATTCGCCCTCTCTGTCCACTCGCCCTCTCTGTCCTCTCGCCCGCTCTGTCCACTCGCCCTCTCTGTCCACTCGCCCTCTCTGTCCATTCGCCCTCTCTGTCCTCTCGCCCTCTCTGTCCACACGCCCTCTCTGTCCACTCGCCCTCTCTGTCCACTCGCCCTCTCTGTCCACTCGCCCTTGTTGTCCACTCGCCCTCTCTGTCCACTCGCCCTCTCTGTCCACTCGCCCTCTCTGTCCACTCGCCCTCGCTGTCCCCCTCTCTGTCCACTCGCCCTCTCTGACCACTCGCCCTCTCTGTCCACTCGCCCTCTCTATCCACTCGCCCTCGCTGTCCCCCTTTCTGTCCACTCGCCCTCTCTGTCCACTCGCCCTCGCTGTCCACTCGCCCTCGCTGTCCACTCGACCTCTCTGTCCTCTCGCCCTCTCTGTCCACACGCCCTCTCTGTCCACTCGCCCTCTTTGTCCACTCGCCCTCTCTGTCCACTCGCCCTTGTTGTCCACTCGCCCTCTCTGTCCACTCGCCCTCTCTGTCCCCTCGCCCTCTCTGTCCACTCGCCCTCGCTGTCCCCCTCTGTGTCCACTCGCCCTCTCTGACCACTCGCCCTCTCTGTACACTCGCCCTCTCTGTCCACTCGCCCTCGCTGTCCCCCTTTCTGTCCACTCGCCCTCTCTGTCCACTCGCCCTCGCTGTCCACTCGCCCTCTCTGTCCACTCGCCCTCGCTGTCCACTCGCCCTCGCTGTCCCCCTTTCTGTCCACTCGCCCTCTCTGTCCACTCGCCCTCGCTGTCTACTCGCCCTCGCTGTCTACTCGCCCTCTCTGTCCACTCGCCCTCTCTGTCCACTCGCCCTCGCTGTCCCCCTCTCTGTCCACTCGCCCTCTCTGACCACTCGCCCTCTCTGTCCACTCGCCCTCTCTGTCCACTCGCCCTCGCTGTCCCCCTCTCTGTCCACTCGCCCTCTCTGTCCACTCGCCCTCTCTGTCCACTCGCCCTCGCAGTCCCCCTCTCTGTCCACTCGCCCTCTCTGTCCACTCGCCCTCGCTGTCCACTCGCCCTCGCTGTCCACTCGCCCTCGCTGTCCACTCGCCCTCTCTGTCCTCTCGCCCTCTCTTTCCACTCGCCCTCGCTGTCCACTCGCCCTCGCTGTCCACTCGACCTCTCTGTCCACTCGCCCTCTCTGTCCTCTCGCCGTCTCTGTCCACTCGCCCTCTCTGTCCACTCGCCCTCTCTGACCACTCGCCCTCTCTGTCCACTCGCCCTCTCTGTCCACTCGCCCTCGCTGTCCCCCTCTCTGTCCACTCGTCCTCTCTGACCACTCGCCCTCTCTGTCCACTCGCCCTCTCTGTCCACTCGCCCTCGCTGTCCCCCTCTCTGTCCACTCGCCCTCTCTGACCACTCGCCCTCTCTGTCCACTCGCCCTCGCTGTCCACTCGCCCTCGCTGTCCACTCGCCCTCGCTGTCCCCCTTTCTGTCCACTCGCCCTCTCTGTCCACTCGCCCTCTCTGTCCACTCGCCCTCGCTGTCCACTCGCCCTCGCTGTCCACTCGACCTCTCTGTCCACTCGCCCTCTCTGTCCACTCGCCCTCGCTGTCCCCTTCTCTGTCCACTCGCCCTCTCTGACCACTCGCCCTCTCTGTCCACTCGCCCTCCCCCTCTCTGTCCACTCGCCCTCCCCCTCTCTGTCCACTCGCCCTCGCTGTCCACTCGCCCTCTCTGTCCACTCGCCCTTGTTGTCCACTCGCCCTCGCTGTACCCCTCACTGTCCACTCGCCCTCTCTGTCCACTCGCCCTCGCTGTCCCCCTCTCTGTCCACTCACCCTCTCTGACCACTCGCCCTCTCTGTCCACTCGCCCTCTCTGTCCACTCGCCCTCTCTGTCCACTCGCCCTCGCTGTCCCCGTCTCTGTCCACTCACCCTCTCTGACCACTCGCCCTCTCTGTCCACTCGCCCTCGCTGTCCACTCGGCCTTGCTGTCCACTCGCCCTCGCTGTCCCCCTTTCTGTCCACTCGCCCTCTCTGTCCACTCGCCCTCTCTGTCCACTCGCCCTCGCTGTCCACTCGCCCTCGCTGTCCACTCGCCCTCTCTGTCCACTCGCCCTCTCTGTCCACTCGCCCTCGCTGTCCCCCTCTCTATCCACTCGTCCTCTCTGATCACTCGCCCTCTCTGTCCACTCGCCCTCTCTGACCACTTGCCCTCTCTATCCTCTCGCCCTCTCTGTCCACTCGCCCTCTCTGACCACTCGCCCTCTCTGTCCACTCGCCCTCGCTGTCCACTCGCCCTCGCTGTCCACTCGACCTCTCTGTCCACTCGCCCTCTCTGTCCTCTCGCCCTCTCTGTCCACTCGCCCTCTCTGTCCACTCGCCCTCTCTGTCCACTCGCCCTCTCTGTCCTCTCGCCCTCTCTGTCCTCTCGCCCTCTCTGTCCACTCGCCCTGTCTGTCCACTCGCCCTTGCTGTCCACTCGCCCTCTCTGTCCACTCGCCCTCTCTGTCCACTCGCCCTCGCTGTCCCCCTCTCTGTCCACTCGTCCTCTCTGACCACTCGCCCTCTCTGTCCACTCGCCCTCTCTGTCCACTCGCCCTCGCTGTCCCCCTCTCTGTCCACTCGCCCTCTCTGACCACTCGCCCTCTCTGTCCACTCGCCCTCTCTGTCCACTCGCCCTCGCTGTCCACTCGCCCTCGCTGTCCCCCTTTCTGTCCACTCGCCCTCTCTGTCCACTCGCCCTCGCTGTCCACTCGCCCTCGCTGTCCACTCGACCTCTCTGTCCACTCGGCCTCTCTGTCCACTCGCCCTCGCTGTCCCCCTCTCTGTTCACTCGCCCTCTCTGACCACTCGCCCTCTCTGTCCACTCGCCCTCGCTGTCCCCCTCTCTGTCCACTCGCCCTCGCTGTCCACTCGCCCTCTCTGTCCACTCGCCCTTGCTGTCCACTCGCCCTCTCTGTCCACTCGCCCTCGCTGTCCCCCTCTCTGTCCATTCGCCCTCTCTGTCCACTCGCCCTCGCTGTCCCCCTCTCTGTCCACTCACCCTCTCTGACCACTCGCCCTCTCTGTCCACTCGCCCTCTCTGTCCACTCGCCCTCTCTGTCCACTCGCCCTCGCTGTCCCCCTCTCTGTCCACTCACCCTCTCTGACCACTCGCCCTCTCTGTCCACTCGCCCTCTCTGTCCACTCGCCCTCGCTGTCCACTCGCCCTCTCTGTCCACTCGCCCTCTCTGTCCACTCGCCCTCGCTGTCCCCCTCTCTATCCACTCGTCCTCTCTGATCACTCGCCCTCTCTGTCCACTTGCCCTCTCTGTCCTCTCGCCCTCTCTGTCCACTCACCCTCTCTGACCACTCGCCCTCTCTGTCCACTCGCCCTCGCTGTCCACTCGCCCTCGCTGTCCACTCGACCTCTCTGTCCACTCGCCCTCTCTGTCCTCTCGCCCTCTCTGTCCACTCGCCCTCTCTGTCCACTCGCCCTCTCTGTCCACTCGCCCTCTCTGTCCTCTCGCCCTCTCTGTCCTCTCGCCCTCTCTGTCCACTCGCCCTGTCTGTCCACTCGCCCTTGCTGTCCACTCGCCCTCTCTGTCCACTCGCCCTCTCTGTCCACTCGCCCTCGCTGTCCCCCTCTCTGTCCACTCGTCCTCTCTGACCACTCGCCCTCTCTGTCCACTCGCCCTCTCTGTCCACTCGCCCTCGCTGTCCCCCTCTCTGTCCACTCGCCCTCTCTGACCACTCGCCCTCTCTGTCCACTCGCCCTCTCTGTCCACTCGCCCTCGCTGTCCACTCGCCCTCGCTGTCCCCCTTTCTGTCCACTCGCCCTCTCTGTCCACTCGCCCTCGCTGTCCACTCGCCCTCGCTGTCCACTCGACCTCTCTGTCCACTCGCCCTCTCTGTCCACTCGCCCTCGCTGTCCCCCTCTCTGTTCACTCGCCCTCTCTGACCACTCGCCCTCTCTGTCCACTCGCCCTCGCTGTCCCCCTCTCTGTCCACTCGCCCTCGCTGTCCACTCGCCCTCTCTGTCCACTCGCCCTCTCTGTCCATTCGCCCTCTCTGTCCACTCGCCCTCGCTGTCCCCCTCTCTGTCCACTCACCCTCTCTGACCACTCGCCCTCTCTGTCCACTCGCCCTCTCTGTCCACTCGCCCTCTCTGTCCACTCGCCCTCGCTGTCCCCCTCTCTGTCCACTCACCCTCTCTGACCACTCGCCCTCTCTGTCCACTCGCCCTCTCTGTCCACTCGCCCTCGCTGTCCACTCGCCCTCGCTGTCCCCCTTTCTGTCCACTCGCCCTCTCTGTCCACTCGCCCTCTCTGTCCACTCGCCCTCGCTGTCCACTCGCCCTCGATGTCCACTCGCCCTCTCTGTCCACTCTCCCTCTCTGTCCACTCGCCCTCGCTGTCCCCCTCTCTGTCCACTCGCCATCTCTGACCACTCGCCCTCTCTGTCCACTCGCCCTCTCTGTCCACTCGCCCTCTCTGTCCACTCGCCCTCTCTGTCCACTCGCCCTCTCTGTCCACTCGCCCTCTCTGACCACTCGCCCTCTCTGTCCACTCGCCCTCTCTGTCCATTCGCCCTCTCTGTCCACTCGCCCTCGCTGTCCCCCTCTCTGTCCTCTCGCCCTCTCTTTCCACTCTGTCCACTCGCCCTCGCTGTCCACTCGCCCTCGCTGTCCACTCAACCTCTCTGTCCACTCGCCCTCTCTGTCCTCTCGCCCACTCTTTCCACTCTGTCCACTCGCCCTCGCTGTCCACTCGACCTCTCTGTCCACTCGCCCTCTCTGTCCTCTCGCCCTCTCTTTCCACTCTGTCCACTCGCCCTCGCTGTCCACTCGACCTCTCTGTCCACTCGCCCTCTCTGTCCTCTCGCCCACTCTTTCCACTCTGTCCACTCGCCCTCGCTGTCCACTCAACCTCTCTGTCCACTCGCCCTCTCTGTCCTCTCGCCCTCTCTTTCCACTCTGTCCACTCGCCCTCTCTGGATTCTGCCAGTCAATAGGCCGTTTAGTACACAGATACAAGGTACACAAGGGTTAAGAAAACACAGGGCTACATACTGTACTGTATTCTACGCTATGTGCAGCAGGCCACTTAATTATAAATAAACAATACACAAAACAGATATGTATTTTGCACAGCTCAGTCAACAAGGCTTGACATTCACTACACCGACTTCACATCTGGAGCTGTTTGGTCCATTTATGCCTCCACCAGGCTCGATGCGGTCGTGTCTCTGCTGCTCCATCACTCGCACCCCGACACAAATAAATCTTATGATTACACCATGTACAAAATACTTTATTTACTTAGGTCTGAACAGGAACACAACCACTTGAATAGTGCTTACAGTTGAAAAGTAATTACAGAAAGCTCAGATGCCACACATGCTGTTACAAAAGGTCCATTTCAAAATCCACACTTCAGGTCCAAAGAAAGTTCAACCCTCTCCACCCGCAATTGAATGTAGATAAGAGTGTTAATAGATCTATTATGCTAATGAAGTTATCTGCCTTATGCTGCATGAAAAGGGTTAAAGATGATCAAATCCTCAAGGTGAATCCCATTATGAAGGCCAATTATGGCTATTTAGTGTCACATTCGACCAGATCATTAAGCAGCCTTGGACTCCTGCTTTGCTTCAAACCTTTTTTCTTATTTTCAGTAAGAGAAGACTTGGTGAGCCAGCCACGTATAAACAAATCTCAACAACTCTTACAATTGGGTTCCCTTTGTGCAGAATAATGTATGCATTGGTCACATTATAAAACTGTTCATAACAAACTAGGTTTTATGTGATGCAATATTTCAAAGACTCAATTAGAAGGTTGTTCACTTTAAACATGAGAGATTTTATCATATTCTGTTAAGTTTGGAATTCCTTTTGTCAGGAAGACAGGAGAAGGAGCTTCATTAACTTCATTATTAGATTCCTAAAAGTCTTTTAAAATAATGGACTGTTTGGTTTAAAAAGTAATTCTCCCCTAAAGTCTTTATACTCTATTCAGCTATTCTGAGCGTCTCTGCGAGCCAGTCAGGGGTAAAGGACAAGTCTGTATTCCTAGGTGTAAGCTCCATCAGGGGAATAACTCATAAACATGTCATCTCTTCTACAGGGAGGGCTCTGCTGCCGCGATGCCACCGCCAGACACCAAACTACTGGACTGCATAATTTCTACTCGCTGCAGCTGACACCTTCTCCATATGTAGGCACTAGGCTGGGCTTACGCGTGATGGCTATGCATCATTATGCCGGGGAAATGGAGGGAGCAAAAGTGCACTGGCAGTGACTGGCTTACATCTGACAGTTGGCCTTGTTTTACATTAGTCACATCAATTCAAATCCTCTCTCTCCACCGAGCGGGAGATCAAGTGCCATAGACGTGTACGTAACCAGGGAGCCGACTCAAAAAGACAGACAGAGGAAGCCTCAGTGTTACGTAATTACTAAAACACTGTTTGTGTGTGTCAGGTTTATAAAGCTATATAATATTACTAAAGCATTGTATGGTGTAATAGTTTTCCCCTATTTGGCCAAAAATATAACTCCTGTCCTAACCTGGATAAAGAGCCTGTCATGAAGGGAATACAAGTCCCCATGGATGACTCGGATTGAAAAGTGGAATCATAAAACATTGGAAAACAACGTACAACTTTCTCAATAGAGAAATTCTACAACCTCTAACCTCTTACCTAACATTATGTCTTTACTGCTTTACGTCTATGGAGGATCCTGAGGGCCACATTAAAATTAGTTAAGTTAACATTATTAACAAATACTTTTATTAAAAGTAAAAGACAATTTACTACATGCATTTAAGCAATTTTAAAACCTGATCTTTTAGCAAAAGTTTTTTTTTTTTTTTTTTTTAAATAACTGAAACAACATTTAATAAATAATTTAACAAACACTTTTAATCAAAGAGTTTTTTGATTTAGTAAATCAATAACTTAATGCACAAAAACCTTTTGCAAACTGTATTAGCTTCTGTGATTAGCGTCCACCTCCTACTGGTTCACTTGTGTTATTTCCTTAAACTAATGGGAGAGCTTAATCGCAGAATTTAACATAAATTGCAAAAGGTTTTCCTAAAAGAATTGGTAAATGAATAAAGTTAAGTTTTTACAAACCCCTTTTATTTCTTTATTTTTTCAACAAAAATCACAAAGCATTAAAGTATTCATTAAATATTGTTGAAAGAGTTTTGGAAAGAGTTTTAATGAAACCTTATGGCTCTCAGGGTCCTCCACACTGCACCATGGATTTAACAGTCAGATTGTGACCGGCCCTCTCAACAGCAGCCGTATCGATCAAAGGCTGTATAATTGTTGGCATTAATTAGTTCTGAGCTAATGAAACAGCTCATCGCTCAGTAAAGAATGGGCTGAAGTGATCCATTCTTCAGACTGTGCGATTATGTAAAAAGAGTTAATGATACAGCTTCACGTTCTTCTCCATCTAACTTATCCTCTTTGCCTCTCGGCTTAATGTTTAGCACTAATAAGATGTTTAGTGTGTTAGTTTTTCAGGAAAAACTAGTTCTGTTTCACATGAATGTCCATCGATGCATGCAGCCTGAGAGTCGAGATTAGCATTTCATTGCAATAATTTCAGCAATGAAGGCCATAATCTATGTGAACTATAGGCAGGCTAATGATTTCCTCCAGCTTTTTAGTCATTCAATTATCTGTTTATGAGGAAGTTAACTCTACAAGTTTTATAAGTGTTGAGCAATACAAACAAAGCATTGTTTTGTGTCTGAGATAATTTCTTCTTCCCCCTAGTAACTGCAGACTTTGTAACTTTATTCTTGTGAAATAGTGTGTTTTTTGTGATAAATCAGCAGACAGACAATGCAATTCACACTTTATTTTGCAGCTCGGCAAGAGTATGGTGATAGTTCTATGGAAATACATAAAACATTTTCCTGGTACTTTATAGTCTCCATTGGTGTATATAACAGTGTTAATAACATTACATTACATTACATTACAGGTGTTTTAAGTAGTTACCATAGTATAATGAGGAAAACCATTGTATATTTCAGTCCCCATATTATCTGTTGATAAAGTTACTTTAGAAATGATCATATCACATGTTGTGTTGTAAAGTCAGAAAGTAAACGAACACTTGACAAACTAAGGATTGTCCAGCTCAGGAATCAGCTCTTCAACGTTCGTTCTTTGAGGCAAGTAAGCTAACGCCTTTTTTACTACTTTACCATTATATCTTCATTTGGCAAGATTTTACAGATATCAGTTCTGTTTTTTATAAAATGTTGTTGTCCACAAAAACTGCCAAAATGTGTGCAATACACTTGATAAAACGTGGATGGCCCAAATATTTCAACTTAATAAATTGTCTCGTCTCCGCCATAAAGAGCGACACATCAAGAAGGATCTGATGTGGAACGTGACAGATGAGATGAAATAAAGTGTGTCAGATGCCGTTACAGTGATCTCATTTCAAATGCATTTCCTCAATAGGAGCCATTTCAGCGTTATATCACATCATATGTTCTGCTGTTTGTTTGCCATTCAGTCTAACATCACCAGTCATCAGTAGAACAGAAAGCAATGCTAAATAAATGACTGGGCTGGCATTTCATTTCAATTTAATGAGAGAAATCAACTATTTTCACACGCATTGTAAATTAAATAATATGAAATATTTAGTTATGTGCATTTGTAGTTCACCTTATTGAGATAAAATGCTTTCCATTAAGTGTGTGCTTTAAATTGACACTGCTTTTCCATAAAATGTATAATAATTGTAAGTTCTGCTAGTACATGTAGATTGTTAAAAGGATTATTTTAATAAAAATACAATTTATGTAATTATGTCACTGAAATTATAGTAATTAGTGTGTGTTTAAGGGTTGTTCAATTATTATGAAGATCCAGCCTAATTCCTGTATTCCTCATTATCTTCAACAGGTAAAGCTTTTAATATCGTATTATTATAATTTAAATGCTAATTTCTTCACTTCTGAATAGTGGTGTGTATTAATGTGTCTGGTCTTGGAGGTGTCGAAGGTGCACACAAGTGTCCTTTGGAGGATTGGTGACTTTATTCGGGTGAAAGGCCCTTCTCAGATATTTTAAAAAGAGGGTTTATATATATATATATATATATATATATAAAAGACTTTACCCTCATTCGCAAGTATGAATTCTGGTGTGATGCGGGCTGATGGCGCAGATTGGCAGCCTCACTTCCATCAGTCTGCCCCAGGGCAGCTGTGGCTTACCACTACAGAGTGTAGGATGAAAGAATAATGATAACAGTTTAAGGCTTTGAGAGGTTTCGACAAGCCTGAGCAACAAAACATCTGCAGTTGAATAAAAATGAAATTCAACGTGATGAAGTGGAACATTTTGGGATAACAATAACATCACACACTTTTAATTGTATTTATTTATTTTTAAATATTGTCTGGTCCCAAAGGCTTTATTTGATAGGGTAAAGACATTCAGCAATTGGTTGAGACCAGGAAGTGAACTCACAACATCAAAGTGGTATCATATGTGGTTGATTATGTTTTAAATGACCATGAAGATGATTTGCCTTTAGTCCTTCCTTACTTCACATTCAGTGCCGCCGCTCCCATTACGCACATAACGTGCAGTAGGGCATCAAGTGCTCCGAAGGGCACCACCAGCTTGACCAGGCAGTTTGGATTGAATTACATGGACTATTTGTGCAGCAGCTGCGCGGTTCCTTTTGCAATTAAACGGTGAGCCTACAGTAGGCACAGTCTGTCTTTCTTTAACAACACAAACTAGGACTCAAGTGTCGCCTCGCTCTCTCTCCATAGCAAGTGTGAGACACACTCAAGTGTCGCCTCGCTCTCTCTCCATAGCAAGTGTGAGACACAGCTTTGACCCTGCAGACGTATTCTAGGAACCCCAAGGAGCAAAACGGTCTTAAGATGATGAAAATTGCCCGATATTCAATCATAAACCATGGAAAAGAGTGAATGAAACGGATGCAATGCAATGCGCCAGCTCGATGCATTGCACATCTTGTGCAATGCATCGAGCTGGCGCGCTCCGTGGAGCTGACACTGCAGCGTGCGCAAATGAGTATGAGTAATGAGTTGCTAATAATATTGCATCTAAAATGCACCAGAATACAGGAAAGGAAATTAGTTTTGTTGAAAACTTCTTAGTTGAGGACCGCCAGACCTCACTTGGGATTGTGATAAATATTTGAGCGTCTGCGTGACGTCACGCAGGCACTATGTTCTTGTATTTCACGTATTTTTTATTTTTATATTTTCCATGATTTTCCATTTAGCCAGTTTCAACTCCTTAACGCTTCAACCGATTTCAACATGTTATACCTCATTGTGATCGCTTTCACAGTAGTACGTATGCTATTACTTTTGACGTGAAAAACTTGTACTTTTTACAGAATTCGCAAAGGTGTTAGTACTTTCTCCCCATTTAAATTAATTTGGACATTATGAGTGTCTGCGGAATTCTTTAGGCTTTATTCTTTAGAATTTTGTGACGGAGCCAGTCGAGAGAGAGAGGGAGGGAGAGAGAGGGGGGGAGAGGAAGAGAGGGAGAAAGGGAGGGAGGGAGAGAGAGGGAGGAAGAGGGAGGGAGTGAGAGAGAGAGAGAGAGAGAGAGAGGGAGGGAGAGAGGGAGGGAGGGAGAGAGAGAGGGAGGGGGAAGAGAGGGAGAGAGAGAGACGCAGACACAATGGCTTCAGCCATTGCAAAGTTTCTAGTTTCAAAATAAAATTCTTTAAAAAAAAAAAACTTTATTCAACTTGAATTAATTAAAAACAAAAGGTTTTAAGTGGGTTGGGGGCATGGGGTCATCACTGAGCATTTCTGCTTAGGGCACCCAAATCGCTAGCAGCGGCCCTGTTCACAGTTGACCTGTCACCCCGAGAGCAAAATAATCACAACTTAAAAATATTAAACTTTTGTTAGCTTAATTAAGGCTTAAGGTTGTCTCACATGAATTACACTGTATGCTTGTATATTTGTCAAGATAAAGTGTGTTTTTTACATGTTTCACTATGTGATACTTTGTGGTAATTGTATGGAAACCACTGACCTATAGAACATATTTCTAACCTGTTTCCCCACATGGTCTGCTGTGGTCAGCTGTGAGGCTTCCCACTGTTCATGATAGAATGATAAATCTCCTCATCTCCAGAAAATGTCAATTATCAGCAGACTCAGCAGCAGCGCTTGGGGTCCTCCTGGTGTGATAAAGATCTAACATTAATAAGGCATGCTTATCTCTGGGAAGACAGCCACAAATTGATTTTTGAGAGGAACCTGAAAAAATACACGATACATTATTGTAACAGCAACATATTACACCAAAGAGAAATGTAATGAAGTATACAGCAAAGATGGGAAAAAAAAGTTGTGTGTTGTATTAGAAGTTCAGTGCCTGCCGGGCGTCTAATGTTTCCCATCCATCAGCCCTGCCCCCCTCGCTCGCTACAGAACCCAAGCCACATTAATAGATACTTAGAAACATTAAATGGGACCCGGGGTCAGTGCTGCTGTGTGCCGGCAACAACAAGACTTTGAACACATTTTTGAGTCTGACGACTTCTAATTAGTCTCCAGAGCGCTTTCAGATAGTCTTCCTCATATCACGTTATAATGGTTGACGAACAATTGGCCAAATTGCGACACTAATTAACTTTTTGAATGTACAGAAAATCATACACAGATCATAAAATAAACAAAGATAAAATTATCTGATTTGTTTAACATTTGGTTAAAAAAAAAATTTGCACAGTTGCTTAGCTTTTCTTTCCTAGAATCAACACAGCAACATATTTATCATGCAGCAAATAAAACAGACCAATAAAGCCCGATGTTTTGACCCCTGCTGAATGTATGTTGATGTATGTTCCATTGTGGTTTGACCCTTTCCTTTGCCTCCTCTCATATCAACCTTGAGTATAAAATATTCATGTGTCTAATTCAGTAGGGCAGACAACAGTCGTAACAGCCTGATCACTAAGTATACTGTCATTTGTAGGCCAGCTGTGCTTCTACTGACGAAAAGCCCCAGGAAATGTGTAGCAGCCAGGGATCATAATGATCAAAGTCAAATGTTTGTGGAAAGAAATCCATATCAATGTGTCTGGAAATTGCTATTAAAGATCTCTATTGATTAGATAGTGTCAATGAGACACTATTTCAGGGCTAGAGTAGAACATTCTGAGATTTACAATCAATATACAATTAATATCCAATTTAAATATGGTATAGTTGTGTTGCAATTACCCCTGTTGAGGCTATATATATATATATATATATATATATATATATATATATATATATATATCTTACACAAGTTTAAAGTTTAAATTAAACTGTTATAATCTAACCACCTACTTCCTCCCGTAGCAGTTAGAACATCAGAAACCCCAGTGTTAGAGAAATTTGCCCCAGTGTAAAGAAAGCTACACTTTAAAACAATTAGAAACAATATTTATAATGTCGGTGTAATCCCTCATTCGTCCAGACGTGTTCCATTGTAGAAAAAGCTTCAGTTGTAGTCATCTGGACTCAGTTAGAAAAATCAGACGTTTCGACTCTCATCCAAGAGTTTATTGACAACGACTCTTGGAGTCCAGATGACTACAACTGAAGCTTTTTCTACAATATTAATAATCCATTATTTTCTGACTCTCGAGACAGAATGAAGCCACATATGTAAAAAGTGGATTTAATCACACGTCTAATTAAAGATCGCTGAGAGAACCAGCAGTTGTTTGGCTAATGATGTCTGTCAATCACCAGGGAAGGTAAGAGTGTCAGGAGGAGAAAAGGCAGGTACATCGCATATGGCGCTGGAATCCCAAAGGGAGCACTCAGCACAGAAAAAAAGTCTCCATTAATTCTTGGTCTCAGCTCCCTTGGGACTATCACCCCACATATGTTAAGTAATGGGACATTTTGTTACATACTAAATAATGCATATTTCCAAATGTGCAAACATCTTTAACCAGAGAAAGTGGTCCCTGCACACTTTTCTGTCTGATTTATGTTGTAATAATGCTTCTCCAGTTTCTTCAACTTCAAATCCACTTAAGTGCACACATTACAGTGCACTGCCTTGACCAGATTTGTATGTCATCATTTAATAACAGAACATCTCTAATCATGTGGCATCGGCAACACGTATCCTTTTCTCAATAGTGTTTCCGCTGGGCAGAAAGTTGGTGAAGTTGGGAGGAACTGTTCTCATCAGTGTGGAAACTTTTTCTCAACAGGGTATCGGATCTCAGTAAATCCCTGAAGTTAATGACCACTGTGCCAGAGAGGGCTGCTCTGCTTTTCACCAGATGCTGAATTGTTGGAGTTCCCAAGATTCTAGTGTGTACCAGCAGTTTTCCAGCTCCGGTCGCTGGTAACGCTGATGGCCTATGACAAAGACCAAAATTTCATGTTTCAAGATCTTTTTTTGTTTTTTACTTTGAGCTCTGAGGAACTAAAGATTAATGACGATACTCCTTTGTTTATCCAATCGAATTAAACACACATTCAACAAGGATAATTACGGTTTAATAAGAATGCAAAATGTATGTGTCCTGACACATAATTCATTGCTGCTAAAACTGAGACGAAGTGGGTGAGCGCAGTGTTTGATCAGTTAGCTCTTGATATTGGTCAAATCGAGGATAGTCCGGTCAAAACAGGCAGTGCATAAACTTAAAGAGGAAGACCAGAGTAAGTGGACATTTATGGATGTGGTGAGAGATAGCTTCTGTGAATTGGGAGAGCTGGAGGCAGCAAACTGAGTTGCCAAAAGGAAAAGAACAACACACACAAATACCAGTATATGTTATGACAACCGTAAGCAGTTTTAGGACCTTTAATATGACACAATCAAGACGAGTCGATGTCTGTCAGAATTACAAGTCATGAAGCGCTCACACATGACAAAAAATACTGACATTTTGCAGCTCAACTGGCCCTTGAGCTCCACTGTGAACGGACCGCGGACTCACTTATCTGCTGCTTCCTTTTGCCTTCACCCCAGAGCACTGACAGCTGCTTCCTAACAAACCCCACTCTCTGCAGTCAGCCCTGTGATAATGAGCCTCTATACCCAGAGCTACAGCCAACCAGGGAGCGGTGTCAACAGCTCAGGGCTGACCTCCTGAACGTCCACGCTTTCCACCCGTTCATACTCCGAGCAAGAGCTGCACCTCGTTGTTCGGGTGGAGAGCAGATCCTAGCCTCGGGGGATTGCCCGTGTCCAAATCTAACAGTGAAATCCTGCAGTGCAAAGGTCCTGGTGGGCATGCAAATGTGTGTATTCATGAATGCAGGCGATACATTGTGGAGGAGAATTACAAGTGAAATGCATGTCACAGAGTAGCAAATCTGAACAGGAGCAAACTTCACTTTATAAATTTAAACATGGCTGTGAACAAGCAAAGTTTACCTACATGAAAGTCTGAATAAAACATGCCACTAGTATCTGAGGGAAGCTACCAGTGTCTTCACCAACTCTCATTGTTTACACAGCACCTGGGGTCATGCATTATTCTTGGTTGTAGAATGCATATTCCTGCAGATGTTTTTTGTCAGTGATATTTGGCACAATTATGCAGTGTAAATAATCCCTAAAACCTAAAAATATATGTATTTACTTGTCTATGAACATGCACTGATTATTCTTCAAGCATAACAGGAAACCAAGACTATAAACTCCAAAGATAATGACAAATTCATGAAAGACAGTTGTACTCTCTATTGTACATATCTCTATTGTATGAACATATCAAGGCTATTTTATTGTGTGCTGTAGTGGCAGCAGCATAGCTTTGCATTGTCCTTGATGTGGCTTATGGTCTGTGGGCAGATTATGCCACTTAGGGCTGTTCCTATGGACTAATTGCAATGGCTGTCGATGAATGTCATTCTTTCTCTGACCAACGCACTTCCTGGGTTCTTGGGTGTTGCTACACGTTCCTCTGCTCTCCAGGTAGTTATTGTTCTCTTTTAATAAGATTTGATCATGTAGTCTTACTCAAAACCTAGTTGCTGTGGTTCACCTGGCGCCGCTTTGGGTAACGCTCCCATTGTTGTGGTCTCGTTGTCATAGCCCCACAACGCGTGGTCCCGAGCAGCTAACGTGGTACGTCCTGAGCTGGAGACATTTATCGGCGGCCTAGTGTTCGAGTTAACGTTAACCAAATCTCTCTTTCCATAGGTAATTAAGTAAATTATCTCTGGAGCTGGGGTGTGTTGCCTTGCCCTCCCTGTAAATCTATTATAGACCCATCGTGACCGTTTTTTGTCCCGGTCCATGGAACTATTAAAGGACTTGTATTTATGGGATAGATTACGGTGGCGTTGTTGGTTATTTTGTTCTTTTATTCAGTTTTAATTTCAAGTTATTTTTTACAATTATATTACAGCCCTGCTCATGCCACAGTAATATAAATGAATTAAATACATATGCTGTCTTTTTGTGCACCATTCTCTTGGCCAACTAAATCAGAATAGGTTTGAATTTAAATAGATTTTGTATGTATGAAATTGTAGGTATTTTTTGGCAAAAGAAAAAACTGTTCTGCAATGTCCATTTTGAATTATTGTGGTTCAGGCAGTGACATGTTGAATCAGTAACGCAGCAGTTTGAGTTGGTTGATATTTCATTATTATCTCACTGGGAGGCTTTGCAGGCCTTTGAAACTACATGATGCCCCTTTGACTTACATGTTTTTAAACAATGGGCAGCCAAGCGTGACTAGCTTTGGAAATGAAGGCCTTGTGTAGTTAGAGAATGTGGCCAATCAAACGAATAAATTATATTGATGAATACATTATAGTTGTTAAACTGTGGTTTGATTGCCTTTATAATTATGTTGACTTTACCCATGCTAAGCTCTTTAGTTAAACATACAATTTATCCACTCATTTGTACCAGGCAGAATGAGTTGGCTGGCCTAGTGCACTTAATATTTTCATATGATTGAGTGACTGCACATTAAGTCAACTTCTTTCTGATGAAGCCGTTATTGCCATTACTTCCATACTACTACTACTACTATCACTACTTTTCATCACCATTGCACTTATTAGTTAAGAAGGGTGTCCGGATTTAGGGTTAGGGTTATGACAAATTACAAATGTTAGAAAACAAAGCTAAACTTAATAATACACCAACAATTAACATTTTATATAAATATGTCTTCTGTATTGAGTCTAATCACATGCACAGGGAGTCTTTTCACAATTGTCTCACTTAATTCCAAGTTGGGATCCTTCAGGTGTCCAGAGCCTTGGAGAGAAGCTTAGTCGTCCATATGATTGTCAATGTTGAGTCGTCAAGGTTACCCCCTCTCCTTCCAAAAGTTTATGTCTAAATACAGCGCTTAATTAAATGTGTGAGCATGCCCACAGGCGCCCCTCTGTACCCCGGAGAGGAACCGTTTGAGAGATCTAGGTCATAGTGGATATATGGTCATATGGTCGCACTGATGGATGGACAAGATGTGAGTGTTTTGTGAAATTTGGGGGATTATTTTCTCAAAATGAACATAAATATATGAGAATTATCCCCAAATAACTGAGAAAACTGTCATCAATACATAGAGCCAATGTTCTTGTTTTTTTAAAGACTTTATTAGACAGGAGAGAAGTAGTATGAAAGGGGAGGGTAGAGACTGGGAATCGAATGAATGACGGAGTAGTGGTATCAACCTTACACATGTGCTACAGCCTTAACCACTGCACCACTGACGAGCCTTCATCTGTTCCCAGTTCCCTTCAGTGCATCAAATGTGTCTTTTAAAAGAGACAATTTAAAATTAAATGATACGACTAATAACTGTTTTATTATTATCTTTAGTGCAAGAGAAACAACTTCATTCTAATAAATAGGCCTTTCCATAGTTTTAAAATTATTTATTGGTCACAACCGCAGAATTTATGCTCTAGTGCATAAATTGACACGCTCACATAAATTGACACTTATTTTCAGGTTTTTTGGGGGTTATTTTGTGTTAAATATATACAGACAGATGTCAGTATAAAAAATACACGTTCTAAAAAATGTGTCAGACAAAACGATAATTATATGGACATTTGGTAAGATAGCAGTGCAGAAAAGTGTTAAATCCCCATTTAAAAGGTCCAAGGCTAATAAGGTGATGGTCAGATAGTAATGGAAGATTTTCTGCAGTAGTTGAGTTGAACTGTAATAAAATTGGTTCTGCCTTGAATACGGACAGACCATTAGTAACGACCACAGGGTTCAGACTTTTCTGCTGCACATAGGCCTGGAGGGGCTGCTCATAATTTGCTCCCCAGTGTCAGTAAAGATAAAATCACTCACCAGCTCTCACCAGTCTCTGCGCGCTCTTCCCCAGCACCTGTTCACATTACACCTCAGCAATATACAACATTTCCTCACATGAGACGGATGCAAATCTCACAGAACATCAACAGCACCACATTTGTGACGTCTTTCTTGACAAGTTATCCAATTTCTGAGTTAATATTGCTGGGTTTTGTTCTGCCGTGCACATCATCTTGCTGTCTTGCTTCAAATCAATCTCAATTTATTTTAACTCAGAAAACTACAGGTGAAGGAAGGATTCACATTCAGAAGCAAATGAAGGACATGGTAGAAGGAAAATACTCCTCATTATAGCTTCAACAAATTTCTTGATTTATAAATGATAAATATATGATAAAAGAAAATCAGCATGACCATTAAAAACAGGAAAATAGCTGAAATTGGATCAATGAGCTGACTGCTCTTAACACCCTTTAACACCTGCTGTACCTTATTTGTGACAAACCCAATTAGGCATTAATATTCCCTCAATTTCTGGGTTGTAATCTGGGTTCCAAATATTTTTTGCATTAATTTCCCAAGTGACAATTTTAAGTGGGAGCTAAAATGTGCTGAATGTGAGAACAAGTTGGGTCAGAATATTTATATATGTATATATAATATGATAGACCTGGTTTGGACCTGGTCTGAACAGGGTTAAATCTAGACATGCTTTAATGAAGTTTTTTTATTTTTATTTTATGGGTCTTCAATACAATTTCCTAAATAATATGTTTTGTTACATATGTTTTAGAGCAAAAACAATTCAAAATAGTGGTGTAAATGAAAATCGTAAATAGGTTTTGGTCAACATTTATTTAAAATAGATACTGGTCACCTCAACATGGAACAGCTCACGAACCAAATGTAGTTTCAGACAAAAGCCTCAAGAGCTTTGTTGCCATAATTGAATGTGACTGCTGTATATTCCATTACGTCCTACTTGATTGACTGCAGTTGGAAAACCATGTTCAGTGTTTGTGATGAGGAAATGAACACACACTGACCAGAGTTTCAAACATGTTCGCTATTGACACGACACATTTCGTTTTTTTAATGGATGCCTTGTCACAATCTGAGTCCAGTTTAATTTCCTGCCAATCATTCACATTATTAATAACACCTTAATTGCTTTTTCCATTTGTTACCCAAAACCTCTGCAAACACACTTATCTCCAAAGGGCTGCAACTGCTTTCAAAGTCCAAATTAAAAACATCCTGTGTGTGGAAAAATGAATCTGTGGTTTGCTTTTTTTCTTCACATCTTGAGGGCTCAGACATAGTAAGATCAACAGAACCAGAACTTAGATATGGGAGGCCTTTATAGTTGTTTCCATCTGTGAAAATGTACCCACAAATATTATGGAGAGCACAATGGTCAAAATATAGTCATAAAACTCTTATATGTGACGAAGCTGAAATTATTACTGCAAGAGAAAAAAAATCTTAACTTTGGAGATATCAATTTCAAACTTTTGTTGACATATTAGACACCAAAAATGTTACAGAGGGAGTTCGGGATATTTTATGTGGTATTTGAGTAACATTGATCTCACTGAAAATTGGCGTAAAAATGTGAATGTTTTGAGTTAAAAAACGTCCGGCTTTGAACTCGATATCAACAAATCCTTCTGCACAATTCGTCAAAATCGTGTATATTTTACAAGACTAAAAGTGATGATCTGTCTGGTTTCTATAAGAGAAACATGCATTCAGAGAAAACAGACTTTGAAGTTACAATAAGCAATATAAATAAAGCAAGTGGATATAGTTTATGATAAAACAACTTTAGGTACGGATTGGACAATGTTGTGGTCTGGCATTAATCATTCTTTTTGCAAGTGAAATGTTTATATTTGACTAAAAAATGTATATTTTTAAGCAGCTCAAAAGGGATTCTAAAAACGTTGCATTATTGCCATGCTTTCGCAGTGGAGTGAGACGACTCTGTTTTTGCCTGACGTCGGGTGTGCTAAAATGTAGTGACTGGCCACTGAAAGCGGATCGGCAGGAGGCAGAATCCTCCCGGCGGTCTCATGTTGTCCGGATCCAGCGCCTGTCCCCGTCCTGAATGAATAATTTCATCCTCAAAGTGGTCTTCAAAAGCTGCTCACCAGGTGGTTAGTCTGCCAACAGCTTTCTCCAAACCCAGCAGGCCCTCGGCGATCGTCCGCAATGATTTTCCTCCAAATCTTCAACAAAACTGTATTTGAACGATTACATTATGTCTAAGAGCACTCAAGGTCTCAAAATTTCAATTGTTTTTTGGTCTGGGCTCAAGATGCTGAAACTGAGGTTGTTGTAGCGATAAAAGCAGAAGGGAGCATTGAACGGGAAGCTTCTCACCCACAGATGATTCCTTCAGCCAAAAATGCCCTTGGCTCAAAGATGTTTTGTCCAGCTCAAACCTAATCTCTTCTCATAACATAGAGAATGAGGTACTTGATACAAATCCACCAGGTTTTGGACACATTTATCTGGACCTCCTTTTAAAAGCCTGAATGAAAGGCAACTGGGATTTGAAAGGGTTCTGTGCCGGTCCACACTTGACATTACATCTTTAAAACGGAAAAAATGTGCACCAATTCAAATAGACTCAGCGAGGAAAAGCTGTGCTTGTACTGCAAGGGGTGAAATAGTTGTATATTTTTAACATTTCTAGGTTTGTACGCATGTTAACCTGATAAAAAGTTGATATATAATTAATCATAAATCTCCTTTTTTCCTGTGTGAGGGAAGTTTAGCAACACTTAGACCAGAATAAAATGCCAGTGCTTTGGTGGCTTGAAAGTAGTGAAATACAATATCTGAGTGTGGTTGGTCAGCAGTGGCATGGCACAAAGACATGAGCCACGGTACCGATCCGTTTGACAACAGCAGAACTGAAAAAAATCCTACAGGAAGGAATAATTTGTAGTAGCAGAGGTATTTGAAAAATAGGACTTTCTTTGTTTTGACAGATTGTAGCTCGCTGTGAAACTTTCGGCGAGGCGAGGTACACAGAAAATAGCTAAATATAAACCTCATTATATCCCATGCCATCGCAGTTTCATTGACACTTGGAAAGGTGCCGAGACGGAGGTTGCTTCTGAACAAAAATGTGTCAGATGGGAACATGAATGTATGTGATGGTATCAACTGCAGCCTCTAAATCTAACCGTGCGCTGACAACCTGAAGCCTCCCCGTTTCCCCATATTTCCCACCATTTGAGAAGATATCCAATTGTTCCGCACAGAGACCCGCTAATGTTGGTTTGCAACTATTAGTTTAGAATGTTTTCCTTTGTTTAATTTTAGATGAGACTTTCATTTCAAACCATGACACAACCTGAAAACATTGAAAAAGTACGAACACTATGAGAAACCCAAATAACCAAAAGAATTTCATTGAGGATATTGAGTGTTACAATTTATTTTCAGTCAATTATTTTGTAGCAGGAATATCTTCAAATAAAAGTTGGTGAACATAGCAAGAATGGGAATAAAGTTTAAAAACACTTAAAAGACACATACCATGAAAACACTTTTTTGAGCTTTTAACTATGATATTTTACCTTCATCAAAACACACATGTAGTTGTATTTAACTTCATTAGCATGATTTTGATGAATCTTGTTTAGAAAGTCATCTCCCTCCGAGAGTCAAAAACACTCCATTCTAAATTTCCCCGATCTGTGATGTCATATTCTACCTATGACATCACTCCATGATCAACTGCTCTGTTTTGAGTCCATAAATCATCACTCGTTCTGAGCATTTCTGCTGTCAAATCATGTTCGTTCCAAATGCGTGCTTGCATTAGCGTGTCGGAGGAAAGAGAGCTTTGTTTATCTCACCAATGTAATTCCCTCTGCCGCCAGTAGTTTTTACATTTATATTTTTAATTGAACGTAGTAAACATAAAGGACCAAAGTAAGGTACTCAAGTATGTTTAAAGGCCAATAATAATACAAATAAAACATGTCTATATCTATCTACCTATCTATCTATCTAACTATCTATATTTGTTAAAATTTTCAAATCAACAAATCAAGTTTACAGTGTGTACATTTACATTAATTCAGATTTTTGGTGTGTTTACATGTACATCCGATCATCAAAAACACCTCGTCACATTTGAAGACAAAGCGTTTTAAAATAACTCAGTCTTTAACATTGTCTCATTTGTCTTTGCCACATTTTTGCCACAATTTTCCTAGTCAAATCAGTCAGAATGAAATCAGAACAACTGTTTACATGATATTTCAATAATCTGCTGACTCCAGAAATCGGATAACGATCAGATCTTTGGCGTGCACTTGAACGTGGCCGAGTCCCACTTTATCGGAGCTGAAGTTGTGAGTTGTTTGTCATAAGATTTGTCCACCAGGCTGAATAAATGGTAAACTAATGCTTCTAAAGATGATATGCAGATACAGCTGCCTGACGCATTGAGCCACATTTCATTTTCATTGACTTATTAAAGAGAGTTACGACTCTCACAGAAGTCGCTATATCTTGCCACTTAACAGGAAGATACAGACAGTGTGCCCGAGTCCGCGGGCCAAACAAATCACACATCCACAGGCGGTTCATGGTAAATGGTTGCATTAATCCCCAGGCACCCCCCCCCCCCTCTCCTCGCAAAACAATTCAATAAGCAAAGGCACATTTACACAGTGAGAGAGTCAAGAGAAGTGAGAGGAGGAGTAAATGTATGGAATAGTGACTTTATTAGTATTTTTCCAATATCATTCAAGTAATTATCCATTTGAATTTGGTTAAATAAATCACAATCTGAGTGTCACAAACCTTTCACAAGCATAGGCTGTTTTTTTTATATAAAATCAATTTTTTTCACTATTTATACTTGCTCAAAAAAGTATTGATCTGATTTGATACTTTTAACAACCCTAAACTGAACTGAATGTCTCCAACCTCCAAAAATAAATTCAACATAAAGTTTAAAAAAATCAATCAATCAATGAATAAACAGAATACCACATCATTGCAGACGGCTCGCTCTTCCATGGCTCAGACTTTTAAACAAATTAAACAAGTGCAAACTCCATTGTAATGCATCAGACATCATGAATTAATAATTGTTTGTTGTTCAGATCGGATTCACTCAAATAAAATTAGCAGTATATAACCTGAAAGTCACAGATGTAATGGGAAAGTGAGTCTACCTGTGCCTCGCAGTGACAGGCCTGTCTAATCAAATGAAAAGCATTTGTCTTTATATTGACGGACTACAAATGAAGTGGAGTGGAATGGAGGGGAGTGAAGTCCTCTATTTAGCATGACTTGAGGCTAATCTGACTCGGTCACACTGGCGTTCTCATTCGGGCCGGACAAGAACACACACCTTGTTTGCATTCTCCACCAGGCAAAGCAATTCCCGACCAGGCACACAGTTTGAACAAGAGCAGATAAAGCTTCCAATTAGACACATACGGTAATGTTGACATTTTATTTCAACTTTAAACAATGTTATTCTGCAGATTGGACATGCCAGTGTGAGGCCTTTTGGTGTGGGCGACACTAGTGTTTCTCAAACTGATTGTAAAATAACATTTATTATTACCAATTTACCCCATACTAAAATAATAACTTGACAGTGTCCCTTCACTTATTCATAATATTAATATTAATTCAATCTGTCATGATTTCCTATTGATGATCATCCACTGATTCACATTGTTGTTGTTTTATTTATTTGAGATCATATATAAGATTTAATCCTGTGTGTGTGTGAGCATGAATGAGCTACAAAAACATAAATACACATATAATATTCTATTGTGTACAAGTCACAATAGAATAAAACTTTCACTGAGTAAAAATACTAAATATACAGTGAGAACAGTTGTGATTTATCATCATTAATTAATATTTCACAAAACAGAATTTCAACAAAAGAATTTGTCACTGATGACTCTATTTGCCTTGACAATGGCATTTGACATTTATTTTATTTTAACTGCCACATTGTATAATTTATTACAATTTTGATTCCTCACATTTCCAACGCTAAGTTCAAACTCGTGTCAAGCCCAATCTCAAAAACTCTACGCTCACAAACCATTTTACTAGGTGCTTTTTTCCCCCTCTTCATATCTCTCCTTTTCCCTCCCTGTACTATTGAAAACCTCTTCTCCTTTTATAGACATGATCTGACAGGAAATCTTTGAGAGGCAGCGCTGTACTAACTGCCCAGAGGTTTCAACTGTCTGTTCCTGCTGGAGGAGAGGCTGAACGCTGGCCTCCTATTAGTCTAAACACACAGAGCCCCCCAATCCCCCTGTCTCTCCCTCTCTCTCTCTCCCTCTCACCCCTTTCTCCCTCTCTCTCTTGATATTGGTCCTGGGCCTGGGCGAGTGCTCTGACAGCTCAGCGTCCCGGTCTGTCAGAAAGGGCCTGTTATTCCGCCCCTCCCGGTGGGACATAAAAAACCCACACATAACATGCACATACATACCCACGCACACACAAACACCCTTTAAGACACCCAAAACAGCAAACTTTTGACTACTTTAAAAATATCCCCTCGTTGTTTTCAGCATTTCACCCCAAAATCCTCTGACACGTTGCTAATCAAGATCAAATACATTATCCAAACAGACACTAATTAACCAAACATGGCCGTCTTTCCCGTTTTGGCGCGGCGGCTGACACAATCTCGCTTCACTTTATGGACTCCTCTTGTCAATCCATGTGATTGGGTAAAATTCACCAATCATTAGTTACAATTTAATAATGTAGGGTGCATGGGAAGAGCTGACAGGTGTCCAATCAGGAGTTTGAAAATCATTCCTTGGAGAGTTTTGAATGCTGGCTTTGCAAATGAAGCTGCAGGTGCCTCCGCAGCTGTACGGCCCGGTCCATCACAATGCACTGTGCCCAACACCGCGCATACTAAGGAGCGCAAATTACTCACTGCTGTGTCTCGGCAATTTTGGCTTTAGGGGGATTTTTAAACAGCTGAAAAGGAAAATACGGCATGTGTTTATTTACTGTGTTTCTTCAGTAAATACACCTCACACCTTCCACAGGGAGAGATGCTGCTGAACTGCAACCAGAACATTTACTTATTGACAACAGGTGCAATTTAGCCAGATAGTAGCCAAGTACAACAGTGAAAGTATTGTATTAAAGTACACCGTTTAGGTTATTATCATAGTAGATAGTTTTCACTTCAACACTAGTACATGCTGAAGTGTAGTTGATGAGATGTCATAACTGTGGTTCAGGAGCACAACCACGCCTCTTCACGCTAGTCACGCCTCCTAGCTAACGCCCCCTTTTTCCCAGCAGCCTCTTTCTACCTGTCCAGTCCAGCATCACCGTTTGTCTCTGCACTATTGATCCCACCCTTTTCCCGCCCAAAACTAGTCGTCTGTCTTTGAGCAATAAGACACTTCAACATCTCCATCGGGGGCGGGTCCCGAATCGGCTGGAACGACCATCTGAGACGGAGCTCCCATCCTGAGTCTCTACATCCAGCCTGTCACTCTCCCTCTTCATCTATCGTTACAATAGATCATATTTTCGCATACCTCCGCTGTGGCGTGGTCCTTGCTAGTGAACTGCAATGTGCTATGCTTTGAGCAGTTATACAAGTAAAGCGTTTGGAAATATTGAGAAATTGATAGATTAAAATAGTCTTGATTTTGATCTTGTAATGATTGATAATTACTTAACAATCACCACATTTCACTCTTTAGTTATGAAAAATCTGGCTGAATTACTTCAACTTTCTACTCTACTCTACTTTTGCTCCTGTACCTGTACTTTTTCTGTAACAAAATGTACTACTTCTTCCACCACTGAATTTGCCACTCCATATTCCCTATTCTAAAAAGTACATCATAATATTACACCAAAAAAATGTATTATATACCTGAGTCTTAACAAATTATTACAATTAGCTTTTTCATTTAACTTTACCGAATGTGAACAGGTTTTTAGCCCTGAATTGTGTGTGGTTAATCGTCCCATGATCTTTTCTCACTTTACATTTACATTCGCAGATGCGGTGAACTAAACTCGCAGATGATAGTGTGTATCTTGACTATTTTATGATTCAGAGCCACAGCCGCAGTGGCTGAAGGGTAATCCCTGTTCAGCTCGGAGGAAACCGTAATGATTGCAGCTGATGGCGTTCACTGCCACTGGAGAAATGCAGCGCCGTGCTCAGAAAACCACAAAATCATACTGTTTTTACCTGATTGGCTTCTCTCAAGTCCATCTGTAATTTGTATGAAATGTGTGGAAAATGCATAGAAGATACAGACAAAACTAATCCAAAACTGTGAAAGAAAGAATATAAACTGAGGATGCAGAAAAGAAGACAGAAAGAATGTTCCAAATAAAATGAGCTGGATGCACGTCCTGTGTTTAGTTTCTTCCCGTGAGATTGAGAAGGGAAACTGTCCTCAGTTTAATATCATGAAATAATCATATATTTTCATCTGCCTGTTGTCTGTAAATCCAAATGGAAAAACATTATCCATTAAGAAACTACATTTTTTATATCATACACCTTTGTCTAATGATACATTATTTATTTATTTATTTATTTATATTCTAAATTAGAAATATAAAGAATATATATATATATGGAAAAACGTCTAAACCTGAACAATGAACATTACAAAGAAAACAAGAAAGTAAAGACAGAGAACAAACTTTTTCTGAACTGCCAGCTAAGCAACACCACCAGGTCCTGTTGCTTCCCTTGTGGCTCCTTTGTGAATCATTTCCCTCAATTCTGAGTAAT
The DNA here is from genome assembly GCF_026437365.1 of Eucyclogobius newberryi. Lineage (NCBI taxonomy): Eukaryota > Metazoa > Chordata > Actinopteri > Gobiiformes > Gobiidae > Eucyclogobius > Eucyclogobius newberryi. The sequence continues at coordinate 29,991,439 of NW_027316532.1, read as the reverse complement.
CACAGTATTAGCGGCCTTTTTATAAAGACTTCTCTGTCTGCTAAATAGGGAAGCCTGTTAATTTCTCTTCTCGACGCTGGCTTAATTGCGTTAAGAATTAATGGTGCGTTCTTATGGCCAAGCTCTCCTCCAGACACCCATTTCTCCGCTCTCCTTCCTGCTGGGCCTAAAATCTTAGCGCCGGGCCCTTGGGTGTCTGACGAACCCACGTCGGCCCCTTTCCAAATCGGGTGAGAATCTTAGCGCTTTATATATGCATGAAAAGCCCTCTCCATGTCTCCCCGAAGGCAGATATATCTCACCATTAGCTTTTAAAAGTCTTCTGGTATTGACTTGTGTAATAATTTCGGGGCAATCCCAGACGTGATTTATGGTGATGCACATTATTGATCACTTAAGGAGATATTTAGGTATTCAGAATTCTATGTTATGTGCTCATTATGCTGATGGGGAGTGGCGCCAGGCCAAAGGGGGAGAGTAAAGTTGCTGTAAGCTTTACTGGGGAGGTAATTAGCACGTGTGAGAAACAGCAGCACGGGTCTGTGTGAAGCTCTCTTTTTGCCACTGCATCATCACCTCATCACCAGGGCCTGTTCTAGCTGTGAGAGGGCCCTGTGCATTATACTGCTCCGGGGGCCTTCTTGCCAGACCCAACTCTCTGAGGCTGCATCGGAGTCTCAGAAGGGTGAAAACACAATTCTCTTTTTCACGTATTAAAGTGGTTGAGTATCCAAAAGTATCAATACTCGTGCAAAAATAATGGTGGCTATGGTAAACTTCAAATTTATAGCAAAACGCATTTATATTGAAACTACTTTATGCCCCTGACACAATAATAATAAAGCAGGATAATCACATTAAACCAAATGACAAATGTACAAAATCATTAAAAGGGATGAGCTGCAAAAAATAAACAACAAAATGAGACAATAATTAGCTAAAAAAAAGGAAAAAAAAAGGAAAATTACGTATTAAGATTAGATTTGTAGATTATCCATCCATCCATCCATCCATTTTCTACCGCTTGTTCCCTTTCGGGGTCGCGGGTGACTGGAGCCTATCCCAGTGACTTCGGGCCTTAGGCGGGGTACACCCTGGACAGTGGCCAACTTGTCGCAGGGCTGTAGATTATATTACAAAATAATAAAATATCTCCAAACTATTGCATCAATAATATATTATGTATCTATGAAAATAGCTAAGATTTTAAAAATGTATATAGACCAAATAGGACTGAGGGGTTACACAGTGTGAGTTGTATTAATACTCTACTTTTTATGATTCTAAAAAATGTGTCTTATGTAGATTTATGTCGTTTTGTAATTGTATTCTCATAGATTTGGTTGTTTTTAGAAATAAATGTGCTTGTACAGGGAAAAGTAGCACACATAAAGAAATATGTTGTTTAAATAACAAAAAAAAAAGTTGCAGCAGCCTTTTTTTAGTTAGTTTAGTTAGAATGACACATTTGTTGTAAGCTTTGCAGTAGAAGTACATATGGCACGGCACGTTTCTTTGTTTTTGATGGTAGATCCCCAAAGATTACGTGTAATAAATCATGTAATCAAAGATGCTCCTTATTCAGTTAGGAAATGGGAAGTGCACTACCTGTTATTGGAGAGATAATTAGCACGTCTGAGTAACAGCAGCCCTCTCAATTAGCTCTCCTGCTGTTAGGGCCCATGTTAGCCCCCTCAGTGTTAGCACAAATTGTTACTGCTAAAACCACAGGTGGGAAACTAGCTCTCATCACCTCATCACCCGGAGGACGGCGGCGCAGCTACATATATTAAACCGGGGTCCTCGCAGCGTGTGCCGAGTGTCTTCACCAGATATTTTACTCTTTATGGAGCCCGTGGGAGACACACAAATCCAATAGAGCTGCGTTTGAGAAGGGCACAGGCGGAGGCTCGCATACAAACAACTGGGATTTAGGATGGTTCTGTGCCGTGGGCAAAGAGAGTGACAAACCGTTGCAGGGCTTTGGGTGAATGCATCAGCGCCGGCAACGCTAACGGCTCCGAGACAACAGGAAACAAAAGAGTTTGTTTGGAGAAAGAGTGGAAGTTTTGTCATTTCAATAATAAAAGCATAAGACTCTACAACTGAGTGCAACTGTTTTTATGGCTGGTATAAATCTAGTATAGTTCTTTATTTTAAAAATGGACACAAATAGGAATATACATTTTTATTTCAAAAGAAAAACTAGTACATGTTGTCGTCACAATTTGATTTTAAATTAAAGCATGTGTCATTGTTACATATTAACTTTCTAATATGTATAAATCAAGGACTGGACTGACATATAGTTGAAATTCGAGGACTGGAGAAGATCACATTTGGACTTATTTTAAAAAAAAAATGAGACAGTTACTTTGGACAATATGAGCCTTCATTTATGGCCTTTTGTTCAATTACATTTTTATTTGCTGCTCTGTCTGGTTGTGTTCCGTTTTTCTGTGTTTTTCTGTTCTTTTTTATATTCAAAAAGTGAAAAAATAAAATAAAACAAAAAAATATTTTAAATAATAAAGATTTATTAAGGGATTATCTAATTTTTGCAAGTTAATAGTTAATTATGTCAACACCAAAATTAAAATAAATAAAACAGATAATAATAATATGATGTTGATGTTATTTTCAACGCAATAAAATTGTGAAATACATTGTTTTAAATGTAGTTTTTTCCTTATCTTCTACCACTCCCACCACATCATCTTGGCCTGAAACCAGCCGTGCTATTACCCTTGTGAGACACCAACTTTTGTTTGTGGTGCGGAAAAAGAAAGTCGTGCAACACTTTGAAGAGCTGTTAATGTTTCATCCCGTGTTCCTCAGCGCTGAGACTGGAGAGTAGTTCTTTGTGGGAAAGGCTTGGCTGGACTTGGTGGAACCAGCGTCATTAGTGTTGCTCTCCCTGGGGTGGCATGTGTGGAAATTACTGCCCCAATCAATAAGCAAAGTCCAAGTGTTGAAATATTTATCCAGACGGAGGTTCATGAGCGTGGCCGACTGTCTGAGCACTCTTCCTGCACCTTCTATGGTTATTCAGGAAAACTGTACATGGTCAAGAGTACACCTTTCAATCAATGAGGTGCCACTCACGGGCTGAGTGCTGAGTGCAACGCCGGTCCATTAATTTATCATCCATACGCGAGCTGGGAATAGAAGCGGAAGCAGGACAAGCCCACGTTTCTTCATTCAAAATAGCAATGCAGAATTTATTAACTGATGCGTGCACAATATTTCGTTACGTTTGCTCTGCATTTTCGTACATTTATCTCTTGTGTAAAGCCTATACATTTAAATTCACTATATTTTATTTACAAATCTGGATGTTTCTTCTTCTTTTTTTGTGTGTGTTTTTTTTTTATATTTATTATTTGTGGTAAACTTTGCTCTTTGTTGAGTTGTTCTGCGTCTAAATATTTGATTCATTAACTTTGTAACTATGTCAAAATCTTTCAATGTTAAATGAAATGTTTGTACTGGGATTTGGAAAAGCCTATACAGTAAATATATTTTTTTAAATGGCCTTCTGGGTAAAAAAAAAAAACAAATATCTATAAAATACATTTCAAACCAGAAACAAATAAAAAATTTAGAAGATTTTTAGTTTTGGTAATTTTAAAAAAACATTTGGTAACATTCCCATCAACAAACATAGGCCTATAAAAAGTTGATCAGAAATAAAAACAGAAAATAAACATTGCATCACAATAAAAACATTGCGTTTCTTTAACTGAGCATTTCATGTACTGCCTGAACTTATCTCTGGTCCGAGAAATAACCTGGCTTGTATTTAATTAACTATAAATCAGAGTTTGTGTGTCTGTTTACGGCCCCCAAGTCTCCAAAAGAAAAAGTTACATTTCTGACGTCGTAATGGTCTTGAACTGAACTCCAACACTTCGCTTGTTATCCGACTTTATCTTCCCGGAGAGCGTGTTACGGCCGATTAAAAGCTCCATGTGATACTGGGACTAGAACGTCTCATTATAAGAGCGAGCCCATTTGTATTGCTTACCTCCGTAGTTAGTCCACAAAGGACGACAGCTGACTTCCTCCACTTGAAGCGCTTGTGCTGAAACATATGCTCATTAATGTTCCATAAAAGAAACACTTCTCATTTGCTAATAAAACGTCTCAGGACTCAAACAATTGGCCGTAAAAATGCGCTGGCCTTTTGTGACATGCTTGTAATGATACAGTCTTGTTTTTATTGTTTCTTTCTGGCCTTGTAAATGTTTCTCTATTAGTGAGAAAGAATAATGTGTTAACATAGTGAGCTTCTGCTGTATGGCATAATGCATTCTTTTAGATTCATTTGCATTTACAGTCAGAAGATACTGTCCTAAGCTTTTGAAATCTATAACCACAACAAATATGGATTAAATATTGATTAAAAAACAGCAGAATGTATTAAAAACAACTGAGATGGAGAAACATGTCATAACATATACAATTAAAAATCATAGTAATTAAAAAGAAAACATGAAACACTGAATAATTGACAGTAAAGACATATCAAGCAAGAATATTATATTTTTTTATTTGCATGGATTAAACTACAACAAGTTTAGTGCAAGGTTAACTTTTATTTTTTATTTTTTTTACTGAAAGTCAAATATATCTGATTGTAGTTTTTGTACACTTTAAGAATTGTTTTTCTTAAGACAACACAATAATGATTGTAAAATAAGACAACAAATAACCATTAAGAAAGGCCCGACAAAAAATCCTCTTGGTGGTAAAAGTACAAATGCAAGAGAAAATAAATACCAAAGAAGAAGTAGAAGCAGAACTAAAAGAAAATTAAAATAAAAGGTTTGAAGTGTGCACTTAAAAATCTACTTTAAAGCTAAAAATTAAAAGTATTTCACACAGATTTAAATATAAAGTGTCAAATGTAGTGATTTTGATGAAGAACTGTGCTGAACTTCATATTTATATATTTCATATTTTTTTAAGTTAATTTCATGTATTTATTTTTGTTTACGCACATTTTGGGAATTTAACTCAAAAGCTTTGTGCACAATATCAACATGAATGAGCAAAAACAACCCCTCAAACATGAAAAGTCAGTTTGAATAAGAAGTACAGATTCCTGCTCTCAAATATAATGAGGTAAAAGTGTAAAAATGACTCAAGTTAAGTACAGACACCTAAAGGTACAGTCCACTATAGTACTTTATTACTTTCCACGGCTGATCTCTACCCACACTTAAGTGCACAAACAGCGCAGTGAGTGGTTCTGTCCATAATCATGTCGCGCAGCTCATTAACGCAGAGGTCTTCATTAGCCGCGCTTTCACACCGCTCCCACAGATAATGTATAATGAACTATATCAGCTGCTCTAATTGTCGTTTGTTTGCCCTGTCATTTCACATTTTCCACATCAGATCAGGAGCATGTGTCTCCGTTCAGGTTACTTTCCTCACACATCGCGGAGAAGACGAGCAGAGGGTTTTCACGGCACAAGAATAAAATAAAAGATATAAAAACACATTGTTCAGGAAGAGTAACGGTGCAACTTTATTCTACGTGTCGAAATAGTATTGTCATAGAAATAGGTTTGTGTGCATTCTATTTCAATTCTGTTTTAGTATTCTTGTTTGCTCTAATTATATGTTAAAAAGTCCTAAATCCAAAATATTAGGAGCTTTATTAAAGGGCTGTCATTAACGATTACTTATGAGTCGACCATTCAAGCAATTATTTCTATTGCACTTTGAGACTATGCTGCCTGAAAGCTTCGACAGAATAAAGTGTATTAATGAAAATATGAAATTGTTTATTCGTTCTTAACATTTGGATTTCAAAATGCCACTCTCTTTATTATTAAAAAGGTCTTTTCTAATGTGTTTTAGAGTTTGTTAAAGCGATAATAATTATCAAAATATTATAATTATTTTCATAGTTGATTAGCCATGACTAGTGAATTAGCCCTGCTTTAAAAAGCGGTTGATTAAAATAGAAAAATACTTATTTTATTATTGTTGCAAAAACCGAATTATTCATCTCTCTAAATGTTTTTACATTATTTGTAATATACATTTTCCCCCCCTGAGTAACTGTTACTTAGCTCAGTTTGAATATTGACTTGTTTAACACACTTTGGACTGAATGGGACAATTTATGCAGCAAATTTTTTTTTTTTAAATGTCAGTTTGGTTCACGTCACAGTTCAAGTCATTACAGTAATTAATATACACATCAGTTTATATAAAATAGTATAATCAGAAATACCTTACATGTAGCAGTAGTTTTTTTTTGCCATATGAAGCGTACATTTGCAGTGTGTGTGCTGTAGTGTGTGTGTGTGTGTGCTGTGTGTGTGCTGTGTGTGTGTGTGTGTGTGTGTGTGTGTGTGTGTGTGTGTGTGTGTGTGTGTGTGTGTGTGTGTGTGTGTGTGTGTAGGTGTGCTGTGGTGTCTGTGTGTGAACATGTCCGAGAGTGTTCAGGGATCTGTCTTTCATGGTTCCGTGTGGTGTGTGTGCTGTTGTGTGTCTTGTGTGTGTGTGTGTGTGTGTGTTGTGTGTGCTGTTGTGCGTGCTGTGTTTTGTGTGTGTTGCGCCCGTGTGTGTGTGTGTGTATTGTGTGTGCTGTGTGAGACATGTCTGAGAGTGGATCTGTCTTTCATGGTTCAGTGTGGTGTGCGTGCCGTAGTGTGTGTGTGTGCGTGCTGTGGTGAGTGTGTTTTGTGTGTGTTGTGTGTGCCGTGGTGTGTGTGAACATGTCTGAGAGTGTTCAGGGATCTGTCTTTCATGTTCCGTGTGGTGGATTCAGTGTGAGGGCCCCAGCTGCTGAATGCCAAATCATGGCTCGCCTCATTATTACCTTTTAATTCAGTCAACTTCACACTGATGGTGGGATCTCTGTCTGTCACATTCTTTACAAAACATTAAAAACCCGAGAGCAAGATCAAGTTCAATGATTTTCAATTAGAAGATTTGTTTTGAGTGCGCCTGCTTTATATTGATTTTGTTAAGCCTATGGAGACATAAAGGTGTGACATTCTGTTCAAATGTAATGCTTTCTTCAAAACATAAACCTTGAAGCACTGAACTGTCACTGAAGGCTGCAGTGATGGCACGGCACACTATTTCAACTGCTAAAACTAACGCAAAACACCATATAACACACACAAAGCACAACCCACAGGTCAAGAAATACTACAAAAGTATATAATCTGTACAGACAAAACGCCGAAAAATAACCCGATAACATAGCAAAGTTTAGCTTACAACTTAGCTCCGAATAGCTGCGTTTAGCTCCGGTCTGTGGGGCTAACAGCTGGTTTAGCACCATAAAACACACACAAAGCACGACCCACACAACCCACGGGCCAACCCATGCCGAAAAATAACCCGATAACATGGTGATAACAGCAAGTAGTCACATTAAGCCCGTATTGCAGAGTGCACTGAAGCAACATGTTAGCTTAGCATTAGCTCCACCGGAGCAGACAAGTAAGATTCTAAAGTGATCACGGGACCGCCTTAAAACACAGCGTTAAAGCAATAATTTAGTAGTAAAGTAAAAGTGTACCTGAGTAAACAGTTCCGTTGCAATGTAGTCCAGGAAATGTAAGCTCTGAAGACTGTGCTCTGCAGACGGTCTGGAGTAATGAGAAAACACGGAGCACGCAGCTGTAGCCATGCGGATCACAGCTGATTGGTGGAAAATGTAAACAACACGTTGGCTAGAAAAAGGTGAAGCCCCCCAGGAGAGCAGGAAAAAGACCCGAAAACTCCACATTTTTAACAGCTTAATGTATACGTTTAAGACAACCAATAGTGTTATCTGAAGCACACAGGGGCTTATTCATAACTTCAACTAGCACATTCTGCAAAAAAATGAAAATCACAAATTTGGGGGAAAAAAAGTAAAATGCTGTTTTTCTCAGTTTCACCGAGGCCGACATGGTCCGACAATTGCGGCGGTGGGGCACATATTGAAAATAGAGACTTTTAATCTTTTTAAAACATCATTTTAAAAAAACAAAGTCCAACTAAATGATTCAAGATTAAATTCTGAAAAGACAAACTTTATTGATCCACTAGAATTACATTATACAAATAGTTCTTAGCATCAAAAGGCGACAAAAGATTAAAGTAAATATATATTAAATTGTCCAGACTACAGTATATTATTTAATTTATGCAGGCGATTGTTAAACAGTTCTACTGGAGCGAGCAAGAAGTCTGAACTGACTGAGATCCTGTCCTTAAAACCAAGTAGAAAACATGAGAGACTTCATTAATAATGTGCAAATATTTCACAACTTATTATGTTATTTTAATGTTGTTAGTTTGGGATTCATGTTGTAACTGTTGAACTTGGCTGCTCTTGTCCAGGACTCCCTTGGAAAAGAGGTTTTTAATCTCAATGGGGACACTTCTAGTTCAATAAAGGTAAATATAATCATAATAATAATGACATTTTCACCTCAAAATCCAAATAGAATCAATCAATCACATGTAAATAGATACCTGGCGCATACAGACTCAATCAGTGATTAAAGACTGGACTCAAATTGACATTAAAATTACAATCAAACTTTTTTTTTAATGTACACATTTTACACACTTTGGACCAAGTGGGCCTTTTATATTGGACATATTGTGCTGTAACTGCCTTTGTTTTTTTTTGTTTTTATTCTCTCTCTGTTTTTTTTCCTGTTGTGTTTTTTTGCACAGCACTTTCCCACAGCATCAGTTCCATGACCAAAGATATGTTAATCATAACGCCAACAAAATAATACAAAAGATAAAACAACACTTTGAATGCTCCGCAATCAGAGGCTGTTACGGACCCCGCTGTGGCCCCTCCTCCACATGTGGCCCCTCCTCCACATGTGGCCCCTCCTCCACATGTGGCCCCTCCTCCACATGAACAATCCCAGTGTGAGAAGCTGCTGCTGCTCAGAGCCTTTTCCATACGTTCAATCGTGTTTGTCCAAGAGATGTGAATGTTGAGAGCGGCACAAGATCACAAATCAAATCAAATCAAATCAATTTATTTTTGTAAGGCCCAAAATCACAACAACAGTTGCCTCTGAGGGCCACAGGGAGAAATGAATCAACAATGTCTGTGGTGGCGATGAAGTCAGACAATGTCTGTGGTGGCGAGGGACGATGTCCCAGGGTCCTCTGTCCTTAGACTCTCCTTCTCGGCCAGGAAAAACTACAAAAAAACCTCTTTGGGAAAAAAGCGTAGAAACCTGGAGGAGTTCCAGTGAAGGAGAGATCCGACTCTCACAGACGGACAGACGGACACAAGGAGACTGGAGCTGGACCCACTCTTCAGGCAGAAGAGGGACCGTCTGAGTCGAGCTGGACCCACTCTTCAGGCAGATGAGGGACCGACTGAGGCGAACTGGACCCACTCTTCAGGCAGATGAGGGACCGTCTGAGGCGAGCTGGACCCACTCTACAGGCAGAAGAGGGACCGTCTGAGTCGAGCTGGACCCACTCTTCAGGCAGAAGAGGGACCGTCGGAGTCGAGCTGGACCCACTCTTCAGGCAGATGAGGGACCGTCGGAGGCGAGCTGGACCCACTCTACAGGCAGATGAGGGACCGTCGGAGGCGAGCTGGAGCCACTCTTCACGCAGATGAGGGACCGACTGAGGCGAACTGGAGCCACTCTTCAGGCAGATGAGGGACCGTCCACACAGGGCAGGGACCACTTCACCAGGGGAGGGGCATCTGGGTCCACAGGTCCTCAGGAGTGAGAGAAAGAAAAGAAGGCGGTGAACAGTTTGCAAGTGGAATCAAAAAATAAATATTGTTTGATAGCATAAGTAGTCAGAAGAAGAAGAGGATAGTGCTCAAGCTGTCATACTTCCCCCAGCATAGTTACTCCTAGGGCAGCGTAGCTGAAGCTGTGGGTTTATCTTTCTGTTCCTAACTACTCTGACCATAAGCGATTTCGAAGAGGAACGTTTTAAGCCTGGACTTAAATGAAGAGACTGTGTCAGCATATTTAACATGGGTCGGGAGCTGATTCCATAACACAGGAGCTTGGTAGCTAAACGCTCTACCTCCTACAGTACTTTTAGAGACTCTTGGCACCACCAGAAGGCCAGCATTCTGAGAGCGAAGAGCTCTGTTTGGATGATATGGTTCTATAGCATCTTTGAGGTAGGATGGGGCCATGTCATTTATGGCTTTGTAGGTCAAGAGTAGAATTTTGAATTTGATTCTAGACTCGACGGGGAGCCAGTGAAGAGACTTCAGCACCGGCGTAATGTGCTCTCTTCTTTTTGTTCCTGTTAGTAATCTTGCTGCTGCATTTTGAACCAGTTGAAAGCTTTTTATGGAGCTTTTAGGACACGCTGCAAGCAGGGAGTTACAGTAGTCTAATCTAGTCGTTACAAATGCATGGATAAGTTTTTCGGCATCACTTTTAGGCAGGATTCTTCTGATTTTGGCTATGTTGCGCAAATGGAAATAGGCTGTTTTACAAGCTTGATTTATATGAGCTTTAAATGAGAGCTCCTGGTCAAATAAGACTCCAAGGTTTCTTACAGTAGAACTGGAGGCTACACTGACATTGTCCAGTGTGACTATCTGCTCAGATAGAGCGTCTCGTAGATGCTTAGGGCCAAGCACAATGACCTCGGCTTTTTCAGGGTTAAGAAGCAGGTAGTTTAGTGTCATGCAGGTTTTTATCTCCTTCACACAAGTACTAAGTCTGTCTACTTGATCGCTCTGATCAGGTTTCATTGATAAATACAGCTGAGTGTCGTCTGCATAGCAGTGGAAGTTAATGTCATGCTTTCTGATAATGTTGCCTAATGGCAGCATATAAAGAGTAAACAGAATTGGACCGAGTACCGAACCCTGAGGCACACCGTAAATTACTTTAGAGCTTGGTGAGGAGCTCTGGTTTACATTAACAAATTGGAACCTATCAGATAGATAGGATTTAAACCAGCTGAGGGCTGTTCCTCCAACACCTACATCACATTCTAACCTCTGCAGTAGAATGTTGTGGTCAATGGTGTCAAACGCTGCGCTCAGGTCCAACAGAACCAGGATTGAGACCAGTCCATCGTCAGCGGCTAATAACAAATCATTTGTGACTTTAACTAGTGCAGTTTCAGTGCTGTGGTGGGCTCTGAACCCTGACTGGAAAACTTCAAATAAGTTATTGTCCTGCAGGTGGCGACAAAGCTGTTTTACTACAACTTTTTCAAGGATTTTAGAGACGAAGGGAAGATTTGAAATAGGTCTGTAGTTTACCAATAGGTCGGGATCTAGATTAGGCTTCTTCAGAAGAGGTTTAATGACTGCATGTTTGAAGGACTGTGGAACATAGCCACTTTCGAGTGAAGTATTTATTATATTAAGAATAGGGTCTATAATTAGGGGGAGAATGTCTTTGAGGAGTCTGCTTGGAATGGGGTCTAGGACACAAGTTGAGCTTTTAGAGGACATAATGGCTGAAGTTATCTCTGCTTGATCAACAGCTGTGAACCTTTCTAGGTTTACAGGTGGATTTATATGGGACGTTAGATTTAGAGCTTGGGCTAGTTCAGGGCTAATAGCGGGGGTAATTTCATCTAATTTATCTCTGATTGTTTTTATTTTATTATTAAAAAATAGGAGGAAATCATCAGAGCTAAGTGTAGCTGGGATTGAGGGCTCTACTGCACTGTGACAGTTTGTTAGCCTAGCTACAGTGCTGAAAAGGAATTTAGTGTTACTTTTGTTGACTTCTATTAGATTTGAATAATATCTGGTTTGGGCCTTACGCAGAGCCTGCTTATAGGACAGCAGGCAACTTTTCCATGCTTTTAGGGATTCTTCTGTGTGAGAGCGACGAAATAATCCCTCTAACTTTCTAACTTTTTGTTTATGTGAACGCAGTTCTTGGTTGTACCATGGGGAGGCGCGCTTTGGCCTAATGACCTTCTGTTTTAACTGCGCGACAACGTCAAGAGCAGACTTCAGAGAATTCATGGTCAAGTCGACACATTGATCACTTAAACTGGGACTAAAACTGTTCTCAGCAGGATCACATGACATGTCACTGAATATTGGCTCTATTATTTCTTTGAATTTTGAGATAGATTTTTCAGATATTGTCCTTTTCATTATAACTTTATTTTGTGGGACTGGATGATCTTTAAGAATAAACTGAAAGGTAATTAGGAAATGATCTGACAATATAGGGTTTTGAGGGAGGACAATGAGGTCACTAATCTCTGTTCCATACGTTAGGACAAGATCCAGAGTGTTCTTGTGAGTGTGAGTCGGTTTATTTACATTCTGAGTGAAACCAATGCTGTCTAACAAGGCGCTGAAGGCATTACTGAGAGCGTCATCACTCATGTTCACGTGGATATTAAAGTCTCCAACTATAACTATTTTATCCCAGGCTAACACTAAGTTTGATATAAAGTCAGAAAACTCTGTTAAAAACTCTGAATAGGGACCAGGAGGTCGGTAGATAACTATGAACAAAACTCCTTTTAGGTTTTTCATATTTGGACATGTGATCGACAGCATAAGGCTTTCAAATGAGTGAAATGCATTGTTAGTTTTAGGGCTCATGAGTAGGCTTGAGTGTGAGATCACTGCCACACCACCACCTCGGCCTGTGCTCCTGGCGGTCTGAAAGTTAACATGGGTGGGTGGGGTGGACTCATTTAGTCTGACGTAGTCGTCTTGTTGAAGCCACGTTTCAGTTAGAGCTAGAAGATCTATGTTATAGTCACTAATTAATTCATTAACTAAGAGCGATTTGGAGGAAATTGCTCTAATGTTTAGCAGTCCACATTTTACGTGTTTATTCATTTGTGTATTTGTGTCATTTGTGATTGTTATTTTCCTTAAGTTATTTGGTCTGACGCCTGAAATATTTTTTCTGAGATGTGACTTTTTGGCATTATTTGTACGAGGGACACGAGGGACACGAGGGACACGAGGGACACACACAGTCTCTATCTGTCTTGAATCTGAACACTTCACAGGTAACAGAACGGGCGAGAGTTCGGCGACAGAGGAGCGTCTTGAACTGCTGCTCTGCACCTGGGGCTCAAGAACACGCTAAAGCAGAGATAATCAAAGCGCAGCACCGATATAACAGAATGAGATGACCATGTGTGCACCTTTCTACAGAAAATCAGAACATGAATATGAATTTTGAAGATGATTTTAAAATGTGCAAGCCCAAAAAAACTATGCAACAGAAATCTGGGGATGGGCTTTATGTTGATCAATAAGTCTTTTAATTTTAATTTCATGAACACAAACAAGACAAACAAATAAACATTAACCAAAAATAGTAAATTAAAAGTCCCACGCTGATCATTGATGATTTTAAATGATCGCACAAAACTGTTTTGCATAAATTGGTGTTTTTATACTTGGCCAGTTTGAATTGAACTTTTGTATAATTAATAAAGAACGAGGTTGATGCTGGATGTTTAGATATGTTGAAGCTTTGGGTGGTGTCGACTGTCTTGAAAGGGTCTCCTTCCTCAGCGCGGTGGGCACATGTGCCTTTGATTATCCCTCCCACTCGGTTAGATGCATAAAAACAAAGAAAAAACTTCTGACTTGTGTGTTCAATCCCCAAAATACATCATCGCATAACAGACCTCCACCATGAGGAAACACAGGCCAATAAGAGGTCATCGCTGAAGCTTGAACAAATCAGGCCATGTCACTTGTACTACTAAGCTGGTGTTAAGACGGGGCCCCTTAGAGAAACACGGAAAAGAAAAGTTATCAAAAATAGAAGGAGAAGGGGGAGAGCAGGGCATGTTATTTGTGGTGTGTTATTTTGTTAAACTGGCAACGTACAGTATTTAAACCATATGACATACTTTGTCAGATTTAGGACTTAGTGGAAAACAGTCAGACTTTCCTATTCCTTTTTTGAGCCCTTACAGTATGTGATACATTGTAAAGTACACAGAAATAATAATTAATACAAAATAAAATGGTTTATTGCCGTAGTTGTCCACAAACAATACATTTCTAATGGAGCTGAGGATCATAATATGGGGAAGTGGTGGGAAGTGAAAAAGTAAAAGTACTACTTAAGTTAAAAAATGTAAATATCTGTATTTTTTACTTTTGCTTCATTACATTTGAGAGCAGAAATCTGTACTCTCTGGTCCATTTTTTTGACTGAAAGTACTTTTCATAAGGTTTAAGGGGTTATTTTTCTGCACTTTCATGATTATATTCTGTGTTTTTGAGTTCAATCTCCAGCTCTGAGCAAACATATATATATATCAAATATATACAAAACATTCAATAGAAATTAAGAAATGTATAAATAGCATACATCTTTGTCAAAATCATGATTCAACACTCAAAATCTACATTTACCCGTATTTGTATAAATTGCACCGGAGTATAAGTCATGCATAATAGAGAAGAAAAAACACATATAAGTCGCACTGGAGTATGAAATGCGGTTGCAAGTGTGAAAATAACAAATAATATCACATATAAGTCGCTCTGGAGTATAAGTCGCACCCCGGCCAAAACTAAGAGTCAAAAGTACCGTCGCACCTTTTTTCATTTTTGTGCTCCTTTTGCTTTAAAAATTGAAAATGTCCTTCCACCACTGATAAATCCTAGAGTGCAATGACTGAACCATTTAGGCAACACTTTGGACAAACCTAACACATATCTAATCTGATCTGTTTTTGAGTTTTGCTCCCCGCTTTACATCATTCACCTCTAAAATTCTGCCATTTAATCATTCTTTCCCATTCTTCCGGTCCCGTAAAACAAAGGTCTATTCATGACCGGCGTTCTGTGAAGTGGCCCTCACAATACATGCTAGATTACACACTTCCTCCACCGCACGCCGTATATTCTGGTCCACCTTTCCCTTCCGCGCTCCGTTCAGCACAAGCCCACACAGGGATCGGGAAAGCCATTGTATCTAATTGCAATGCTCGGGATTTTGATTACACTCTTGCCTTGAAAGCATAACACTGTAAAAGAACAATTGCTAAGAGAGCACCGAGCAGCGGGAGGCGCAATTTGAGCCCTGTCTTAATGAGAGAACATATCAAAAGGTAAAAGGGAAAGAATTTATACTTTAATTCCATTTGTAAAGTAATAAAATGTGCCATATTTAATTTATGGCTTTCATGGCGTAGCGCTATTGTGTTTCACCTATACTTTTCATCCTCAGCTGTTTTGCCCATATTTCTCAAATTATAAAGCTCAGCAGGCACCCAAAGGACTCCAGTGATGTAATTGGTTAATAAGACGGCTGGATTGTGCTGTGGCCTCGTCTCTGGGACTCACTTTAAAGTTGAAATGGAACTAGTTTTGGCAACGGGCGGAAAAGTTTATTGTACGTGTCACATGTAGAAGTTACAGTTTGATTCATATTTACAGGCTGAGTTCTGTAGTCATGGATATGTGACATGATGAATTATTTGATCATTTGATTAAACCAGAGAAGATGGAAAGAACATCTGAGAACAACTTAAGTAAAAGTATGACATTAAACATCTCCTTAAAGGCGGTATGGACGATTTTTCGGCGATTTGAGAACGCAGGCGGAAGTGCGCATGCGCACTCCCCCGTGCGGACTGATACAACACACACGTACGTTTGTTTATTAGCGCAACGGAGCGCATCGCATCGCTCGCCTCCCGTAGATTTCTGTCCACTTCTACGTCAGCTCGAACTGTCTTTCTCCGTCTTCATTTTGCCCCGTACACTGAGGGAACTATATTATGATAGATCCATGTGCTTAGGCACGCGGAAACGTGGGCACGAACCGCACGCGGCTGCAGGTGAGCGGTAGGTGCGTTTTATGATTTATACGTGGCAGGACAAATGATTTATCCACGCCACGAGGAAATATGATAAAAAATTTGCTGAAAAAAATCGTCCATACCACCTTTAAGTAAAAGTTTTGAAGTTCCTGTTTTAAAATATACTTTAAGAGTTTACATTTTTAGACTGTTAAAGTATTAAATTGAGTGATTTTGGTCAATCAAAATAAATTATAATCAGTTTCTTAATATTTCTAGAGAATTGTGTGTTTATATATTTGACTTGAACTCAAAACTTTTAGTCACCATGAACGTGCAAAAAATATTATTTTGTCCATTTAAAAAATGCTGGGGAGTAAAAAGTACAGATACTTGTCTTGTAGAAAAAGTACTTTTAATATTTGATTTTTTTAGCACACTTGCAATGACATCCCGAGTAAAGGTTTTGACTTCAAGCTCGAACTTTGAGCAAACGAAAACACCAAATTCACTATAAAAATTAAGACATAGATTTGAATGGATCTTGGTTGACCAAAATCACTAAAACGCTTTAACAGTTTTCAAATATTTTACTTTCTAGTACATTTTTAAATTAATACTTTAATAACAAATATATATTTTTTTATGTGCTACTTACACTTTTACCTTAGTATTTTTACTCTACTGTATGTGTACTTTTACTTCAGTAACACAATTTGTACTTCTGCCACCACTGACATTCATAACAAATTGTACTTATCTCATTCAATGCACCAATTCTACTCTTAAAATCCCACTTCAATCTCACGTAACTATTAATCTAAAAAACGAATTGAATAGTACAGACTTATTAATCATACATTCATTAAAGTCCTATTGTTTTTGTATATTCTTAGATTTGCTGCCTGTGATCAACTCAAAATCAGCGTCCAAAACAGGAAAACAGGACAATCTTAAACACTGCTAAATGTCATATTCTCTGTGACAGTAAAATCCACATTACCAGGTAGCATTTGATATAAAGTTGTCACTCAGGAGCTTTGTGACCGGTAATTTTCCACATGATTCATTCTGAGTTTATGAGCGAGCGCTGTGTGGGAGGCTAATTTGGTGCAGCTGACCTTGTGCGGCATGTGTGAAGTGCGGCCGGTTGACTGTGAGGAATAAGGGATAAATGACGGTGGTTTCCTCTGTCACACGCTGCAGAAAAGTCACATTTAGTCAAAGAAGGCCTTTTTAGGACGAGGTGCAACAGTCTGAACAGAGACGTGGCTCTGGCATCTGCTCCGACTTAACCAGGGACTCTCAAAGTGATTCAGTGCAAAGAAGACAGGTTTCAACACAAGAGACATCTCAAGGCATAAGTCAATATGTAAGAGGTACTGAGTGTACTCGGCGTGTTCCAGTCGGCACCAGTAAGACTGCGTGAATGAAGTGTGTTTTCTGTGTGAATGTTAATAGTGACAATAGAGACATGGAAGACAAATAAAATATACTGGGCATGTAATGTAATCGAATAATTCTGTGAAACTGTCCCAACAAATACTTTGCGCACGGATTACTGCTTTGCCAAATAACTGTGTAGTACGATATACAGTATTTACGCACCTTAGTATTTTTTAATTGTCTTGTTAACATTGTAAGATAATAAATGGCCAACTTGGTAAAGCTTGAGTCCGTCAGATCTCGGAAGCTAAGCGGGGACGGGCGTGGTAAGTACTTGGATGGGAGACTGCTGGAACACCAGGTGCCACAGGGGGGCAGTAGTGCAAACCGTTGTTGTGTCCTTGGACAAGACACTTCACCCTAGCCTCCAGTGTCTAAGAGTGCTGGTGTATGAATGAAAGTGAATGTGGCACAATGGATAGAAATGATCAACTGTCCACTACGATTACAGTCTGTGTACCATGTGTGTTTAGTAACCCGTCCTGACCCCAAAACATACATCAATAGATACATTTATATTGAGTTTTTCTAACTTCAAGCCCCTCAAAGGAACCACTCATCCATTCATCCACCAATGTACGGGAAGGGGTTTTGTGTCATGCCCAAGGACATGTCTGTGAGTACTCCACAACCAACGTGGAGGATTCAAACCGTCGACCTTCAGATCTGAGGACAAACACTCTAGCCAATGCTGCCCCCGACATCCCATTTTACTTGTGCCAGTATTTTACATTTAAAAAATAAATAAACTCACTCACCTTGTAAAAATAAGCTCAGGGCTCAAAGCGTGTGACCTTAATAGATTTTATGATAACACATTCAACACATTTAGACCTATAAACCCACATTACGTATATCTTCATTATCATACCACCAGCTTTCCTCCATCTTTCATCCGCAGTGCCTGTATGTGATATGTCATAGCCCATAGTTAAATGAAGTGCTGTGTTATTGTGTGATTTATGCTGTTTGCTGTGAGTCAACAAGCTCGCACAACAACAAAGCGTGGAGGTAAACAGGGCTGATGCACCAGGGCATACTTGTCTTGATTAATGAAAGGAAGTCAGATCTCATGCAGATTAGTGCTGCAGAGGACACCATCCACAGCGAATATTAATTTCCCTTGAAGAGTTCTCCTCAAACATGGCTCGATATATGGGAACGGGTCATGGCCAAAGGTCACCAGCAAAGTTGTCTGGCAGCTAAATGAAAGTGCTTCATTAATGGACTCCAAAACAAAGTGAATCCAATCAGGCTCTTGGCTGCGGTTCCTTCCCATCATCAACCAGGTATTAATTGATGCTATTGTGCTCCGAGACACAATAGGGAGAGTTGAGAGTTTGAAAGACGGGATTCTTAAAATAAATTCTGGATCGTTTTCTAACTTTTTTTTGTTTCATTGTTAATATCTGTCTTGCTCTGACTTTTGTAATGCAACATAATGTATTGCATACTTACAAAACCAAAACAGACATTGTAACTCAAAGGTGCACTTAGTAAGAGGAGGGTATACTGTCATTAATGCCTTGTGAGGGAAGTTCATTCTGTGCATTTGACCCATCCCTTTATGCCACAGAGCAACCGGTCAGGAGCAGCTCCATGTCCCATCTCCAGATCTGAAGCAGGATTTGCTCAGAACCACTGAGGATTGTGCATGTTTTTTGCTTTTAGAGGGGAAACCAAGGCCCGGACACGTGAAGAACAAGCAAACTCACTCCAAGACAACATGGTGCTGATATACACATTCCATCCATCCATTCCATCCATTAAAACGAGAAGGCAAAATAAAATCCTGAAACTTGACATACGTATTTTTACATCTGCCAATGCTTAACTTCCAGCTCAATCTTAAAGTTCTCTCATTTCAGTTGGATTCAAGAAATGTCAATTACGTTATCATTAGAGTTAGGTGAGTTTGGCGCTAATTCCTGCATCGATAAAACACTTCTCCACACGGCCATGTTTTTTAACAATCTCTCATGTGACTCTAGTGTGGTTGTCAGTTGCCAAAAGAGCCCTGGTTATTCATAGTTTGCAAGGTCTAGAGACAGTGGCCAACCCTCCCTTTGAATTGCCTGACCCGCCAGCCCCGCCCACATTAATTTCAAATGCGTCTCGGTCTGGACTCGGAGTCGTCAATAGCCAATGAGATTGTCAGTATTCCATCTACCGACCAATTTACCAATCCCAGGCGGAGGTTTTGACGCGTCACACTGAGATTCAGTAGCTCTTCACCACCGTTCCAAAACATTCAAGATGGCGGACCCGGCTCGTGACCGAGTGTTTACTTCTGCTCTCGCTTCGGTAGGAAAGTCCGCTCTACTCGCCGTGATGAACGTGCGTTAGATGCGGTTATACGAAGGGCGTCATCGCGATTCAGGAGACATTTTCTGCGTTCGGGGACGGATAACGCGGAACACGCCTTGTTGACATGGGCTACGTAATATCCGGTTAAGCGCGTCACATTTTTGCGTCACTTCTGGGTTTATGTTATTAGTTCTGTCTCTGCTCTAAACTCCGCCCTAGAAATTGAAACGCAGTGGTCGAGCCCCAGAACCACACACAGTTTTGATAAGCAGTTTGCCAAAACGAGTTGGGAATGGCTGGTCAGGCAACCCTTTGAATGCATTTGAGCCAATATATGGAACTGTGCCACGCTTTTGATTGTACACAAGCATTCTGGCGATATTTGGAAGGATCTGTACCTAAACTAGTCTAACTGTCTAACTAACTAGCCATCTAACTTTTCCAATAGGACTCTTCCGTCTGCTTGACCTAATGCAGATGTCATTGCTTGGCCTGGATGTTACACTTATCTATAGCATTTATTCAGTCACATGTTTTTTTATGCTCTGATATACTTTGAAAAGCATGCATTCTTACCGAGATTAGGGTCACCTCTCCTTAGATCTGACCTGTAACTCTGGCATTGGAAGGTGTGTGGGTTGGATAAAACTTCTCTGAACGTGAATGTGCCGTGGATACTTTTCAACAATCTATTGTCCAAATGTCCATGATCTGAACGCGTTGCCCTCGTGCATTTCGATCGTGCACATAGCTGTAACAAGTCATGTTCATACGTGGGCGGTCTCTCTACGGTTTCTATTCAACATGTACGTACGTTTTGTCCAATGCCTCCCTAGGCCCTTGACAAAAGTGCTGGATTGTTGAGCGAGCCCTGCCAGTAGTTTTCACTGTAGCCAACAATGAGCAAAGTGACCTTGACAGACTTTGATAGCAGCAGCAGCAGTAGCAGTAGCGCACCTCCTTCTCCTCTCGGCGCCCGATCGGAGCAGATTGGACCTCTATAGGATGCAGCGCTCTTTTCAGCTGTCAGTGTTCAGGGGGGAACAGGAAGAGAGGTGGACACTGCTGCGGGCTATCACTGACTAAAGAGTGTCTGCGTGTCTGTGGAGATCGCTCAGCAAGATTAACGGCTCAGTCCATCTCTCTCACCAACCGCCTCCGAACTCTGACACGGCTTAAAAAGTAATACGAGGTCCCCCATTTCAGTGATGAAATGCTGTGGAGAGGAAGCGTGGGGACTGGCCAGAAAAAACATTATTCTTGGGTTTATGATGATTCCTTTTCTTCCTCAACATTATTCAGTCCTCCAACAAATTTGAAACAAGTTAAGTTCTGTCACTTTTTTTATATACAGTTTCGTGTTAACAATCTAAACCCTATTTGTATGGCCTTCGTCAACACTGATTCATCCACACTTTGTAACTTTGTAATTAAATGTAAGCTTTTCTGTCTGTTTCCCAATGGGGTAACCGAGCACTTACCCGGGGATACGTGGAATGGTTTAAGATTTTAAAGGAAGGTGAAATTGAATATTATCTCAATAGAAAATGGGTTTTGTAGAAAATTGTTCACCCTTAAGAATGTTTTGGACATCAATATCATTCAAATTATAACCTGTAATTGAAATAATTGACAATATACTGCAGGAAAAAGTGTTTATTTGCCTTGGGTGTGAGACAAAATTTAGGGGAACGTTAGAAAATCTCACCCTGGGCTGCGGTTCGATCTGCATACTAGGGCTTTGCTGGCAAGAATACAACACGTATCCTACGGGTCCACAATATACAATACACATCCTGAAACATATCTCTAAAAAGGGCTTTAAAGGTTTACGAAATTGTTTACTAAATGAATCATACATAACACAAGTACACTTTAGGAGACAAACATGAACAGATACATTATTGACAGGCTGTTTGGAAGAGGTTGGTTTTTAAGGATCTTTTGAATATGATTAGTGTATGAGCTTTTCAGTTTAATAAGCTAAGCCATAATGCAGTAGTTATGTACAGTACACTAATCATGGAATCACATTTTTATCTCTATATTTCTTAATGTGCTTAAACGGCGTATGACAGGTTTTTATGATTTTCTAGTTTTGACTTTATTTGGTGTTTTCATACCGGTTGTAAATATAAATGATAGATTTACACCAATCGAGAAGCTATTCATGGAGTAAAGTCAAAAGTACTGAAACATTTCAGCAAGTGACATCACACTAGGAACACTCTCATCCAAAGTGTATGCAAAATTTACACTAAAGAATCATATTTTTTTAATCATCTAAACATTTTTTCAACAAAATAAGGGTGTTTTCATATTTTTGTCTTTTTAAAAACAATTGTGACATTAGATGAGATTTTGCCCAGTGTTTGCTGGGTGTTTTCCGAGTGTGATGTCATCAATAACAAACAGGAAGAACAATTATAAACCTATACTTGGATAAAATGTGTATGATTTTTACTAACATTAAAAAATATTTATCGTATCTTAACATTATTTTATTTCAATGGGTCAAACCTGTCATAGGCACTTTAAGCCCTATATTCATGTCACCCAGTTGCTTTACTGGTGCAGCTGGTTAAGTGCAGACAGGTCTTTGGCACAGTTTGGCCAGTTAGCTGTAACTAATAACATCACTGAATGTGGAAGTGAATAAATAATAGAATACTAAGCGTCTTCTTTGAGGGTCCAAAAAAGCACTATATAAATCCACTATATTATTATTAATAGGGATGTCCCGATCAGGTTTTTTTGGCCCCGATCCGATTCCGAGTCATCTGATTTTGAGTCCTGATCCGATACTTTCATAACACATTAAAAAAAATGCACAAATGCAAAATAAACAGGTCATCCCCAGTTTTTATTTTATTTCTTTACACTTTAACAGTGCACCTTTCTTTGAGGTAGCTTGAATAAGAAATAATAGTGCAAAATTTGAATTAAATTAAAATAGCGGCTCAACTTTAAATACCCAGCAGGCATGTAAACAAATAACCAAAGTGCGTATGAAATGAAAGAGCAACAGTGTCATAAAGTAAGGCCTTAATACTCATCTGGCTTGAATAATAAAATGTATGTTTTTCTTGATAAAATCCGTCTGAATGTTGAGAGTAAGCCAGGGGCGAGTGTTCTGATCTTCCCGGTAGCCACGATGTCTGTGCACCGGAATGGTGATGTCGCCCTCGCCCAAACCGCACGTCATCTCACCCATGTTTTTCTTCATATTATCAGAGTTGTCTCGCAAAATTACATCAACCCATTGCTTGTTGATGCCACAGTTATTGAGCATTTTTCCTTAATCTGTGTGAGAGCCAAGTTTAGTTTATGCATAAGTTCGTATGGAAATCTACACAGTGTTAATATTTTGTTATAAATGTGTAATTTTATGTTTCACGGATAAATAATTTGGTTGTTTGAATAAGCTCGTCATGAGTCAGCTCGAACTGTCTTTCTCCGTCTTCATTTTGTCCCGTACACTGAGGGATCTATATTATGATAGATCCATGCGCTTAGACACGCAGAACGGTGCTGCTCTCATGGGGACGAGCCACACGCGGCTGCAGGTGAGCGGTAGGTGCGTTTTATAATTGATACGTGGCAGGACTAATCGGCAGTCCACCACGCCACAAGGAAATGAGACTCAGATTTGGGCCAAACAAATTGTCCATTTTGCCTTTAAAGTACACGAGTAATACCATCGGCAAAAACAAGACCTCAGCACACACACTTTGTGTGATGCGCTCTGCTGTGGCAGGATCGCACGGCGCCAAACAAAACTAAAAAAGTCGCGATCCATTCATGCGTCACACGGAGGCGAGAGATTAATAATAAGCTTGAAATGTATAGCGCTGATCAAACTAATAAGAGTAAAATGTATATCCGATCAGTGATCGGGAGGTGACGTCCGGTTCCGATCGAGTCTGAAACCACGTGATCGGATCGGGACATCCCTAATTATTACCAAGCAAAAACTGTCACAAAACAAAATTGCTTAAAATATTTCTCTGTTTACGGATATTAAGGATCTGGATTTGTACATTTTCACTGAGATGAACTGACTTTTCCATTTCCGTTTAATTTAGGCTGTCCCTGAAGGCCTGTAATTCATCTTATCATGAAAGTCTGATCATTAAGACCCACATACTTAATACAAATGACTAATTGATTGCACGCTCAAGGGAAATGGTCCTTTTTGCAGGTGCTTTTACAGTGATTACTGCTGTAGTGAAAACATCCAGAAGCTTTGGCACAGGTACACAGTAATAAAAGGAACTCGCTTCAAAATCAATATCTCATTTGAACGAAAGCGAAAGAATGATTCAAGGCTGAAGTCTGGGCAGCACACATTTCAAGCATTATATCATGTGTGCCATTTGCAGCCTCTATGGACTTGGAGGGAAACTTCTATGCAGTGGGAGTTATATTCTGTGGGTTTTCGCCGAGCCAGCCTCGCTCAGCTGTCTGGTTAATGCTATCATCAAACAGGTTTTTCTTCCAGAGACGCACACACACACAGCGTGTCTGGTGAAAATCTCTTTGTCGGTCTTGACAGAATGTTGGAGAAGTAAAAGCTAACAAAACTAACAAGCAGGTTCCTCAACAAACACACAGGCAATGTGTACAGTATGGGCAGGCCTTTTAGCAAAGATCTGCGGCTGCTGCTCTGCGGAAGGCGGATTATGGAGCGGCGTAACCCAAGGCTTTTTACAGAATTTTAATCAATGACACGAAAAAATAAAAATAGATATTGTACTCAAATGAATTTCAGCAAGTGCAAATGAAAGTACTTCTACAATATTGTACTACATTATTAGCTCAACAACAACTTACTACATGCTATTACTATCCATCATCAAGAATATATTTTACACTGTGACAGATGTGAATATTAGCTTCTTTTTTCTCTCCTTTAACTTACACCATGTTTTGGTAGCAGCAAAAAAGTACTATTTTTAAAGGCAGATTGAATTGGGAAAAAGTGATAATAATTTGATGCACCAAAAAACAGTTGTCTATTTGGGAATGAAATTGTAGCGATATATATATGAAGATATATGTTGAGTATTCCAAAAGCCTTTATTGCAGCATGGCTATTACCTTAAAATACGCACCGATGCGTCTGTGGGCAGTGCTGAACCTGATGTTTACGTGAGAAACTTCATCTTGCAACAACACAAAAGAGCGTGTAGGTGGGGTGTGAAGAGGTGTGGGGTGTGAAGAGGTGTGTGTGAATTTACTCATTCTGTGCAAAAACTTAAACCAGCCCATGCAAAGTGGAGGCTGAGCAGAGCATGGCTGAGCTAAATTGGCTGTGGGTTCGGTTCATGCGATGGAGATTTTTTTTGTCTGGCTGCGCCCGAGTGCACAGCGGGTGACGTTAAGTATCTATGACAAACACACCCTGCCCACCATTTACAATCCCACCAGTGCTGCCATGGTGTACATTGTAGCTCGTAGCTCAGTTTGCCTGGCATTCCTCATTGACATAACAGGTGGCCTGGAGCTGACCAGGAAGGAGCTGTGAATATCAAACTCAAATGTGTCATAAATGACCATTGGATTTAACTGCCCCCTCTGTCTAAAAACTTCACTTTACTGCTTTTCTATCATGTTGTTGCAGTGCAATAAAATACAAGGAGAATGAGAGAAAACTGCTGCAAAAAATATATGTAGCTGTGAAACTGAGGTTATATTATGACACTGAGGCTCACCAATGCATCCTTAAGGACAACACTTGTACATATACTAAATTGTGTTTTAAGTTGCCATGAATATAAAATGTATTTATACAAAAAATACCACCTGTGGTATATCAACTCAACTCAAGGGAAGACTTTTTAAAAGAACACAATGAAGGGGCTGTCAAAGTGTTCAGTGTCGTCTGGCCACACTGATGGCTGGCCAGAAAATCTGTAATCAAGAGTACAAATAAACCCTCCATCCATCCATTTTCTACCGCTTGTTCCCTTTCGGGGTCGCGGGTGACTGGAGCCTATCCCAGTGACTTCGGGCCTTAGGCGGGGTACACCCTGGACAGTGGCCAACTTGTCGCAGGGCCAACACAGAGACATAGACATTACAGACAGTTCACTCTCACATTCATTCACTAGGGCCAATTTACAGTCACCAATTTTGCCTAACACATGCATGTCTTTGGACGGTGGGAGGAAGCCGGAGAACCCGGAGAGAACCCACGGTAACACGGGGAGAACATGCAGACTCCACCCAGAGAGATCATGTGATGTTGGTCTGGTCCGGGAATCGAACCCACAATCTCCTTCTTGGGAGGCAAGAGCGCTAACTGCCTATGCCACCGTGCACCCTAACCAGTATTTATTATGGCAAGTTGTTTGTGGAAATTAATGATTGTTAGTAATGATAATGAATAATGAAAATCTTCAGTCCAAGTGCATTATATATCTGTCTTAACCAGCGGAGATGTGGCATGGAGCAATAGAGACTGTCAAGTGCTATAGCGAGTGTCAGGCTGTGGCACAGGTGTGTCGGTGCGGCTGGAGCACTGTGCTGTGTGAGAAAACATCCACAAAAAGACATTGTACGTGCCCGATCCTGCTGCCATTCCGCAGTAAATGGCTATTTATCATTGCAGCGCTGAGTGTGACAGGCCTGCCTCCTGCCCCATTCACTCAGACACTGCACAGGCAAAATTATGCCGCCATTCTCAGAGAATAAACCTTATGAGGCAGAGCTTTTGGCTGCCAGATTCATTGGCCTATAGGTACGAGACCTGTCTAACACCACGAGCTGTTGGCTCAATCTTTGGCACTGACAGCAGATTTTATTCTAAAGGTGGGATGACAAGTGGTGGGTGGATTCTATTATTCTATACATCTATGGCATCCAGACAATCAGCCCACCTGCTTTTACCTTATGCATCTTCAGGCTATTGCTTTTGGTCGAAGCGCAGACAGACCACGCAGAGTGTTTTAATTAATTAATGTGAAACACAATGGACTGCGCACAACTGTGTACCTGCATATTTATTACTGCTTTATAGTTAAATTATGCTAATACCTCAACAATTATTTAAATAAACATATCAAAAGAAATTGTGTGAAAACGTATGTTGAATAAAACAGTGAGGTGAGAAATGTACATGTATACGAACTCTTTCAACATTCTTTATGGTAACTTTTGCTTTATAGTCATTTTTATTCACAAGTAAAGAATAATATTGTAAATAAACAAAGCATGTAAATATTCCCTCTATATTTTCCCAAAACAATCACATGTCCTTGTTTATATCTACAAACAAATAAAGTAGCATTCATTTAATATGTAAAGTTGTACTGTCACAAGCTTTTTTCCCCCAATAAAATGTTGGTTAACTACTGTAAGTATTTTAATCTAAATTACAGATTTTTAGAGGTGCCTCCAGACTTTGGTCAGAACTTTACCCTAAACTCTTATTTTTCAAATTCCGTCTCTCTCATCTCTTGTAGCTTCTGGCGCTGTTTTCCAGACTTATTAGAACAGCTCTAACCTCATATTCTGCACGGACCCACATGAGTTTTTTGTTTTTTAATATCTCCTAAAGTTACAAGGACTGGTGACTTTATACAGTCATATCTGTGAATGGGGAGATATTGGTCTTCAAAATGTGTCCCAAAGGCTGCATGTTCGTTGATGGAAATGAGAAAATAAGCAGGACGAGGACGCGGTGCACTCGATCAAGGGGCCTGGGAGACGAGCGGGATGCAGGTGTTTTGTCTGTTTTTTGCGTACGGCAGGTGTGTGCGTGCTGGGAGGGCACAGCGCTAGCCAGAGCAAAATTAAAATAAGCACCGACAGCACTCACCGCCACAAGAATCATTTTGACGAGGGACTGCGAATGATTAGAGATCTTCTTCCTCCACCAAAAAATGAATACAACACTGGGAACACCTGCACAGCTCCGGCTCGGCGGGCTGCAGATGTGCACTACATTATCATCACACACACACAAGGACAAACGCAGTAACGTGCACCGGCCCAGGGTCCAATGAGCAAGACGCTTCATAGAACTTTCACAGATGTATTATTTTATTTGTATAGGGTATAAGCTAAATTGCCATATATGTAAAATTATTAGTATTTAATGTATAGCATGATAATATATAGCATGTCAATAACAACATAAAAAATAAGACCTTAATTTAAAAGTTAGCATTATAAATATGTACAAAAATGAACATCAAAATACAAGGAGACACTAGGAATAGAACAAAAGCCTGAGGTATTAATTTCATGTTTTCCATGGGAGTGGATCTCTCCTTCACTGCGGAGCCCACTAGGTTTTTGTAGATTGTTGAAAGCTAAAAAAGTAATCAAAAGAAAGTCAGTCTGGCATCTTTCCCTTTTTGTATCTGTCCCATTTGTCCCAATGTCCGACAAACATGTCAATTTTCAGGTTCACTTCAAAAGTTAGTCTCCATCCCTGTCATCCATCCCCTTATTATTGCTGTTTTTGCTACAGCCAAAAATACGCTCCACGGGTATCTGAAATATGACTGAAATTCAAAAACAAAGGGAAATAACAAAAAAGTAAAATAAAAAATGTTTTGAGAAATGAATTTTATAACTAAGTGGAGTGGATTTTCCCCCCCAAACATTCCCATTCCGAAGAACAAAAAAGTCAGGAACACACAACACATGCAAGGTAAATTGTGTTCAGAATTGAAGGGATGCGAAAATGGCGAGTAAATAATTGATCAGTTTGAATAGGCACACACTGGTTCGGGATCAACACGGGCCACTCTATAAATAGTGGTTTTCCAGCAGCGGCAGCTGAGCTCTGCGGGTCCCCGGGGCTCCGAGGTGTCTCCGGATCGGTCCTTAAGGAGACTGTGGGTGCATGTCTCTCCACAGCGGAGCCACAGCCAGCTGAACACGTGTGCCATCATCACTGAGCTCCCCCGAACAGGCCTGGAAAGTATCCACGCAGCAATTAGACAACAGGCCCCGACCAGCTGCTCCACACTGCTCTGCTCTCTGGACGTAATTACATAACGAAGACACTGTCTAATCAGGTCCTGCCTCTTACTGCAGCCCACAGCTCTTTCTCTGAGCCTAGAAACGGATCGAGAAAACAACAGCGCATTTATACTGAGTGATCACATATACTTCCTGCACTTATTTTCATTTACTAATTTAAATAATCTAGCTTCAGTTTAGCGAAATTATGCCCAAATACTAATCTATTCTAAACAATGACATGATATCAGAATACAATACAATTAGAATAGAATAAAATAGAATACAATAAAATACAATTAAGTACAATTTGATACAATACAATGACTTTATTGCTGAAGAAGAAATTCTGGCTCACCACATAAAAACAGCACAGGACAACAATAAAATAAAACATGAAATTATAAATAAAAATATGTGACCAAAATCCTTTAAAGTGCAAACAGGTGCATAGACATTTTATGACGTAGGTGGAGGTAATTTCACAAATATTACCAGAAAACTATATTGTAAAATGTATGATTACCTTTTGAAACTACCAAGGCTTAAGGCGAGGAAGCTATTTTTGTTAAAAAGAAAAACGTTCTTTAAACAGAAACGGAGGACTAAGATTCAATCTTCCTGTAGTGTACAATGGGATCCTGAACCCCTGGAGAGGTAAAGGACCAGTACCAGGACATTTAGATGTTAATCAGGTACTCAGGGTGGGTGAGCCAGGGTCTCTCAAAGACAAAGGGGAGACTAATAGCCCATTAAAGGGTTGAATAGGCTCGGTAGATACCGAGAGGGTAAGTTTCTGTTGTAACAAACAACTCTTTTCTCTTCAGGAAGGCTCCTCCCAATGGCCTGGACTTACAACAGAATAGTATAAATATCGGAGTTCTCGACCTAAATTCTTTTATTGACAATGACGTCTATTTTTTCAAACTGAGTCCAGATGACTACAACTGAAGCTTTTTCTACTATGGAACACGCCTGGACGAATGAGGGATTACACCGACAAATACCAAGGCTTATAATTATTTCTAAAGAAAATGAAGTCCAGTTGTATTTATTTAATTCTCTTTAGAAATAAATCAGTTGCACAATAGTGATGACTTGACAAATAAGAATACCTGATAACA
Source organism: Eucyclogobius newberryi (assembly GCF_026437365.1). Taxonomy (NCBI): domain Eukaryota; kingdom Metazoa; phylum Chordata; class Actinopteri; order Gobiiformes; family Gobiidae; genus Eucyclogobius; species Eucyclogobius newberryi. The sequence continues at coordinate 29,961,839 of NW_027316532.1, read as the reverse complement.
CCTTTAATTTGTTAAATGATTGTTTGTCAGAAAAACATGTCAGTTGAGTGTGATTTGCCCCTGTATTTTCAATGATTATTGATGACACAGACAGAAGGATTACATTTCTGAACTCAGCTCTACATCCTGTAATTTTCCAATTTTATTTTTAAAACTTCACTAACTGCCGCTGGACTGACGCAAAACTATAAGAACATTTTAACACATGTTCTTTCCCACCAAATTAAGTACTAAAGCTAGATAAACACAAGAACCCGTCATGCACTTTAAGCACTAATGGTATAGCTAGCTGTTATTATTGAAGATAGTGTGGAGTGTATAACATAATATAGTTCCCCGTTGGGCCATAATCTATAGTGATTTATCATGAGTCAAATGTGCTGTTCAGTCATCTTATTTCTACGAGAAAGCCGTACTATAATTCTGCTCTTTAAAAATGTATGAACATGTGGATGCCTATTGAATCCAGCCTCATTGTCCCTGTGAATCCTTGCTGAACTAACTGAGCACTATTGTCAGTTAATGCATGGTAAAAACTTTGTTAAAGACATTAGTTAAATCCATCCTTCTTTTCGCTGGCCCGGGTTGAGCTAACCATTGGTCTTGTTTCTTTCAGCAATCGGTGTCACGGAGCAAACGACGTGTTAAATGATTACACATTCAGGTCTGTGCTATTGTTGAGGTGAAGCTATTCCCAGAGATACGCGATCCATCACAGTTAATGTTCTTAAGGAAACTCTGGCTTATCCTAATTATCGCAAACACAGACTAGCACAATTTACTTGTTTAATCAAATGGTGTACTTTGTTTAATTAGCTGGGTTTGAGCACGGATAGAAGGCGGAAGACGGAGATTTTGGAGGGAAGGGAGATGGCTATGCACGTACAATCACTGTTTGCCTGAGGACAAAGGGAATTAGAAAGAAAATTACCAAGCCATTGTGGAATCTGCTCTCCAAGCACAAAAATTAGAGACATTTCACAAAACTCCTATTAAGACCGACTCGAGGTGGGTCAAAATCTACTTAACAACACGTAAACAGCAACTTTTCCTGTGCAGTTCATTTATAGTTGTCTTAACATTTTAGACTCAATGTTGCTCTTTGAGGTTAATTGTGTTTTGTACTGTTTAATCCATTTTCCACAACACCAGACTCAATGTCACAAAGAATGTCCATTGGTTTCAGTATCTTAATTGCTTTGACCAAACTTGAACGTGAATGACGGCGATTAGACAATGGAAAGTCAAGGCTGAATCTCCTTCAGACACTTTGTTTATAGGACCCATATTTGGCTATTATTTCCGTTTCATTGTCTACCCTAAGGACATTTATAATAACATTTTGCGTTGTGAAGCATTCATCACAAACTACTGCATCTCTTGATTCATCTCTCGTCTCTGCTTGTTTCTCGCGTCCCCTTCCGCTTTGTCCGGGTTAAAACCAAACTGTTGTGGTATTACCAAGCAATGTCGGGAAACATAACGGCAGATACAGTGTTCCGTTTGGCTTCTGCGGTGGGCGTGGCTTCAGAATAGACTTTTTGTTTTTATTGAATACATAATTTACAAAACTCTGGGAGTGCATTTCTAATATAAATCCTGTTTGTACAGACCATGGAAAGATAATAAGACAGGAGCACTTCATCCACCGTGAGATGTTGGCTCTTTAAAGATTGAAAATGTCATTAAATGTGAATATTTAAAGGTGCACTATGTAATGTATGGTCTGCTATCTGCTTGTCTCCATGGGGACAATATTTCAGTGCCTAAATGTTCTACAATGTGGCATTAAACCTAAATCTATTTTTCACTTGTTCAGTTACGTGTGTTATTTTTGCTTAAAATAGAGTGACCTGGAACTGGGCATTGTGCCACTTGCCTGTCTCCACGGGATTAGGTAAATGTAATGCCATATTATGGAACATTCCAGGCAACAACATCTTCATACGGACAAGCAGGAAGCAGACCCTCTAGAAAAGTTACATGCATATTTAAGACATTTAATTTGACATTTTTGTATCAGCAATTGGAAAGTAAGAGACAAAAACATGTGCAATGGCGACTGCATCTCTTGATTCATCTCTCTTCTCTGCTTGTTTCTCGCGTGGCTTCTGAATAGACTTTTTGTTTTTATTGAATACATAATTTACAAAAGTCTGGGAGACACAAGTGCATTTCTGATGTAAATCCTGTTTGTACAGACCATGGAAATATAATAAGACAGGAACACTTCATCCACCGGGAGATGTTGGCTCTTTAAATAGTGAAAATGTCATTAAATGTGACGACTGATTGTTTTGGATTGTTTAATTCTACAAGCCCAATAAAACACAAGCTTGTCTACATTGAGACAGTATTTCTGTGCATGAATGTTCTACAGTGGTGCATTAAACCTAAATCTATTTTTCACTTGTTCAATTGTTATTTTTTGCTAAAATACAGTGACATGGACCTGGACTAACATGGGCATGGATTGGGTAAGTGTAATGCCGTACTATGGAACATTCCAGGCAACAACATCTTCATAGAGACAAAGCAGGACAACATTTACATTCCCATTTAAGAACATTTATTTGACATTTTTGTATCAGCAATTGTAAAGTAATAGACAAAAACATGAGCAATGGTTACTGCCTTGTAAAGCTGCTGCAACAGCCTGTATATTTAAACAATGTTTTAATTGGGACCAGATCTCATTCCGATCAACAAAATTACAGCATGAAAAAGCCATTGCAGATGCTTGAGAAATGCATCAACAAAAAACTGTTTATTTCAAGTGGAGGTCGGATCTATATTAACACACAAATGTACATAAAATGCAAACTCAATATTACAACACAATTAAAAATAACCTCAAAAAGAACTTAAATTGAACAGAAACATATAATCTTCCAAAACATTGTGAAAATAACGTCTGAATATTTTTAGATAACCTCCAAAAAGTAGAATTTATCCCATATATTTATTTCAAGTTCAAAAGAGGCAATTCAAACACATCACAAAAATCCTAAATCCATAGCGGACTGGAGTGTATGTTCTTTTCCTCAGGACACGGGTCTTCACCTGATCCACTCTTCAGCTAAAGCTGCACCTCTCAGTTCAGACCCTCCACACTGTCAAATGAGACCAATTACTTCTGCGGCAATCAATCGTTCCCACCGACGGCACCGACATCAAACTCATCGATTCAGAACAAGGCTCCGCTGCTCGTAAGGTGATCAACCCCTCGCTACTCCTCTCAGGGCATTGATTTCTGAGGCCAGAGCTCTCCGGCCAGAAGAATGGATATTGTTCAAGTACAGGTGGTTCTGGAAAGTCTTGTTGACTAGAGAAATGGTAAGATAGTTTCCAATCAGTTTTAGAGCAGTTTGTATTGCATAGTCAAGCAAAACAAACTCAGTCATTAATTAAGTATGTTTTGTGTGGGTGAGATCATCTGTAATAATATCTCACTATGTTCTATTGATATTTCTAACCTGACACATTTTGGGTCAGTGCAGGTTAGACTACACATTTCACTAAAACATTCAATTGATGATTATATTTAAAATGTTCCCACAGTTTAACAAAAGGCCCTTTTCATGATTGGCCCGGCTAATTCCAGTTGCAGTAAAAATGCAGATTTTCACTTTTAAAGACAAACAATCACTGGCAGCATGTAAAGACATTTACGTACGATGTAACGATGGAAAACCTACGCGTTTATAAAAGTGTTTTTGTCTCAAGGCTAAAGGCTAACATACGTACGTAGAATGCCAAGTGGCTAGTTCAGATTGTGGTGTTTTTTATTGTATGTCAGCATTAGCTATTAATTTACTCTACAAGTTGTTTTAATTTATTTATTTTAGCGAGAGTCGGCTAATTCCCCAGAAGGAATGAAGAATGAATGGAGCAAGAAGTGGAGCTCTGCATTTTTAAGGCAACTGGAACTAACCAGTCAGTTTCATGAAAAGGGCCTGTTTTTATAAAGTTCATAATGTTACTTCCTGGTTGGATGAGCAGCATATGTGACATAGGTTGAGGTAACAAGAACTGTTGCCTAGGAACCACACAGTAAACAAGAGCCAAAATGCATATTATGTATACAGTAATAAGTATATTTAAAATAAATTGTCAATAATTTAGTTGGAACATCGGCTATTGATGACATCACAGAGGAATTCTACTCAGCTCTACTTCCTATAATTTTCAACCCTTTAATAAAAAATCTTTCTTCACAAACTACAACTTCACTGATGTCAAACTTTGATATAAATATTTACCACTGACTCTATCTTACGAGTCATAGGAAAACATGAGAAACTGTCATAGAACATTTTACTCTAAGTACCAAGTATTACAAGTACTGTTTAATATAAAGTTATTTATAATTTATGAGTTACAACTTCTTCCCTTTCATTTACCTTCTAACGCAAAGTAGATTTTCCTCCAGATGGCCTTCCTTACATATTCATGCTATTCATGCGTGAATTTATAAATAAATGACTGGAAATCCACTGGAAACTACATCTGGAGCAGTCACACCCTTATTTCAAGTATTAACAAAATCACCACTTAAAGAATATCGTGCTCGTTGGTAGAAATCATTGAAAAGTCTTTAAAATGAAGTCAGATAATAAGAGCCTGGAGGCCAAACATAAGAAACTTTTATATTGCGAGTTGGAAATAAGCACTTAAGTCAAAGAAGTGGCTGCAGACAGATGAAGGATGTTCTGTCATTTTATGAGTTTAATAGGTTTCACACATGCTGTAGTTTTGTCGTTTTCCATGGGCTGTGCGATGTGTTTTGTTATGTTGAAGATTAATCCAATTTGTGATTGATAAGTAGATTAGCGGCAGCAGAGCTATACACTCCTCTCTCTAAGCTGCTTACTTATTGGATCCACCAAGTCATCAGTTACAATGATAACAGCGCTGCCATCTGACTGTGAAAGGGTTAACAGGGAGAGAGGTCCGTACACAGAGACACTGTAGGCGCAGACGATGACTTAGTATAACGTTTATAGAATTACATACTTCTAATAACATTTGTACTACCTCTGCTTCCGAAGAGTGCACACGCTTTTTTGCTCGCTCCGCTTGCTATCGCTGCTTTCCTTATTTATTTTGCTTTCTAATCAGTTTTTGTCTTCCAAACATTTTTGCTTTAGACTTTTTCAAGTAAACCAAGGATTTTAAGAACATTTTTCCAGTTTTAACGACATATCTGACGCCAGCGACATGTCCGGGAGAAGAAGGGAGAAAGACTGTGAACGCTGTCGGAAATATCAACAAGAAATTAATGAGCTGAAAACACGGATATTTGTTTTGGAATCTGAAAAAGTTCTTCACGATACCATTCCTGTGTCAACCGACGGTAAGAAGAGCACACTTTTTACAAGAAAAACTGCTACTTTCAACCTAAACCGCAGTGACTCTGTCGTTTCCGAAACTGTCTAAAAACCAGAAAGACCAGGCTGTTTCTTGGAACAAACTTGGAGCAAAGCCTAAACGATACAAAGATAACGTGAAGTCGCCTAAAATAAAGCTCACCAACAGATTTTTACCACTTTCAGAGATGGAATTAAATGAAAAAAGGAAAGATGACGTGGCCAAAATACAGCGAGGAGGATCTGTGCCAGGAGCCAAGGTCACGAAGATTGTTTTAGTTGGGGACGGCGCGATGAGTCACGTGACGCATGAAAAGATAAACACACATTCTTTTCCAAGCGCCACTGTTTCTGAGGAGGAGCTAAACAGCTGATTGTGCACGTGGGTGCAGTGGACATGCGGCGGGAACAGACTGAAGTTTTGAAAAAAGACTTCTTGAAGTTATTCGACGTGCTTGATAAAATGGAAATCAAAACATTCATAAGTGGACCTCTTCCAAACATCGACAGGAGGATAAACAAGTTTAGCCGGCTTCTTCAGCTGAACACATGGCTGTCCAAAGAGTGTTCCCCGAGAGGACTACACTACATTGAGAACTTCTATCTATTCTGGAAATCAGAGGACCTGTTTAAGAGAAATAGCCCCCACCTATGCAGAGGTGGAGTGAGGGTGCTGACAGAGAACCTGCTCCACGCTCTGAGGCATTGGACTAGGCCTGGACAGGGTCCTGAGCAGATAGTTAGAGAAGAGAGGAATGAGAGAAGAATTCCTGCTCCATTAGCCAGAGACCGAGCCAATGTTTCAACATCAAAAGCACCACAACCTCAGCCTCCACCAAAGGATTCAGCTCCAGCTGCTCCACCACCACCAGCAAAGGATTCAGCTCCAGCTGCTCCGCATTCACCTCCACCGCCTCCAGCAAAGGAACAATCTTCAAAGGCCTTGGACCCATCTGTGACAAGCCCAACAACATCCCTGTCATCGCCCCTGCCTTCACACCAGCCCTGGGTTCCCCCTGCAACATCTACTCCCACTAAAGATTCATCATTCTCCTTCTCATCTCCACTCTCACCCATGGGCCTTCCCAGCCATTTTGAAAGTCTGATCAAATCAGGCATTAAGATGGCTCCACTCACGCCCAATATAGCAAGGGCTACGTCAATACTTATCAACTCTTCCCTGCACAAGCCGACTACACCAACAAAAGCCCCACCACCCATCCCCCCTTGCCTCTCACCTGGTCCCAAACTCTCATTGGCTACAAAAGCCCCACCACCCATCCAACCTCGCCTTTCACCTGGTATCTCCCATAGCTAGGATGCACTGGGTCTCAGCGTTGCCGGGACTTATTGTCACATTAAAAATCAAACCAACCCGGGGCCCTATGTAAAAAGATCCCCCCCTAGTGCTATTTCTGTAGTCACATCATCACACAGATGGAAAAACAAAATGCGAGTCAGGCCCAATCTGAGAAATGTGATTCATATTCCCTGTGAAAAGATAAAGCCCAGTCTCACTGAAACTAGTCTGAAACTTGCTGTGCTAAATGTCAGATCCTTATGTAACAAATCTCTCTTAAATAATCATTTTATTTCTTCTTATAATCTTGATTTTATGTTTTTAACTGAAACATGGCTTGACAAAAACACAGGAAATGTAGTTCTGATAGAATCTGCTCCACCCAACTTTAAGTTTGAATCTGAAACACGAGAAAAAAAAAAAGGGGGTGGAGTCTGTGCTGTCTTTAGAGATGAAATAATTACCCGCAGGTTGTCTTTTGGGGTGTTTTCATCATTTGAGTATGTATCCTTTAAAATGGAGCTAAAACGGTCTCCATCCATTCTCTTCATTGTTTTATACAAGCCTCCCAAGCACTGCCAAAGTTTTATTGATAATTTTACTGAGATGCTTTCAGTCGTATGCACAGACTTTGATGGTTTGGTCATTACAGGTGATTTCAATGTGCATGTTGATAATATTTGTGACAGAAACGCTAAAGAGCTTGATGCTGTCCTTGAAACCTTCAGTCTTACTCAGCATGTGAGAGGCCCCACCCACAGCAAAGGACACACTCTAGATCTCATAATTACAAAGGGGGTAAATATTTCAAATGTTAATGTGATCGATGTTGCTCTGTCTGATCATTTCTGTGTCTTCTTTGACCTGTCTGTTTCTCCCAAACCTCCGGTTGGTCCTGCAGTTGTTCAGAGGAGACACATAAGTGATGGCACAGGTGCACTGTTTATGGAAATGATAAACTTTGAAAATGTCTCATTTTCTAATGTAAATGATTTGTTGAACTCTGTTACATCTAGTGTTTTGAATGTTCTGGACACCATCGCCCCTATAAAGGCTAAAATGGTTAAAAATAAGCAGAAGGCGCCGTGGAGAAATGATGATTCGGTCAGGGCACAGAAAAGGGAGTGCCGCAGGGCCGAACGGAAATGGCGCAAGTCAAAGCTCCAGGTCCAAAAAGAGATTTACAAAGAAAAGCTGAACATGTACAACCTGATCTTATGTAGAACTAGGGAAAGATATTTTTCTGAAATAATTGGAAGCTGCAGTAACAACTCGCGTGTCCTGTTTGCCACAGTAAACAGATTAACAAACCCTCCAGCTCAGCTGCCGTTAGAACTCATTTCCACATCCAAGTGTAATGAGTTTGCATTATTCTTTAATGACAAAGTTCAGGGCATTAAAAATGCTATAAATCCCACAATGCAAAAAATTACCCTAAAACCACCAAGACACTTAGAGCTAACTCACTTTGCACCAGTAACTGACAAAACTGTCCATGAGATCATCACCAGTCTGAGTTCATCTACATGCTGCCTTGATGTGTTACCCACCAAATTTCTAAAGTCTGTGCTGAACAGTTTGTTAGCACCATTCACTCACATAGTTAACATGTCGCTTCAATCTGGAACATTCCCAATGTCTTTGAAAACTGCGGTCATAAAGCCTCTCCTAAAGAAGAGCAGTCTTGATGCTGCAGTACTGAGTCATTACCGGCCCATCACTAATCTGCCATTTTGGGCAAAGTCCTTGAAAAGGTTGTTTACCAACAGCTCACAGATTTCCTCTTAATAAACAACTCATTTGATGTTTTTCAGTCAGGTTTTAGACCTCATCACAGCACTGAGACTGCTCTTGTCAAGGTGACAAATGACATCCGCCTGAACACTGACACGGGCAAAGCCTCAGTCTTAATTCTGTTAGATCTGAGTGCTGCTTTTGACACTGTCAATCATGGGATCCTCTTACAGAGACTAGAGGACTGGGTGGGCATCACTGGCACTGCCCTAAACTGGTTAAGGTCCTATCTGGAAGACAGGAAGTACTTTGTTGAAATTGGTAGCTGTGTCTCAGACCACATGACCCTGACCTGTGGAGTGCCCCAAGGGTCAGTCCTGGGTCCCCTTCTGTTCAACCTCTACATGCTGCCGTTAGGTCAGTTGATACGCAGTGAAAATGTGTCCTATCACAATTATGCAGACGACACTCAGATCTATGTTTCACTATCGGCAGGTGACTATGGACCAGTAGATTCACTCTGTCACTGCATCCAACAGATCAGTGTGTGGATGCAAAACAACTTTCTACAGCTGAACTCAGACAAGACTGAAATAATCGTTTTTGGCCCACAGAAACAAAGAGAAAGTGTTAGCGGTCACCTCCAGAGTCTCGCTCTAAAACCTACAAACCAAATTAGAAATCTGGGGGTAATAATGGACTCAGACTTGAACTTTAATAGCCACGTCAAATCAATAACATCAGCAGCTTTTTACCATCTAAAAAACATTGCCAAAATCAAAAATATACTGTCAAAACCAGATTTAGAGAGACTTATCCACGCGTTTGTCTCCAGTAGATTAGACTACTGTAACGGCCTGCTCACTGGTCTCTCCAAACGAGCTGTAAAACAGCTGCAGTACATCCAGAACGCTGCTGCTCGGGTCCTGACCAGAACCAGGAAGTATGAGCACATTAGTCCTGTTCTCAGATCTCTGCACTGGCTCCCTGTGGCTCAGAGAATAGACTTTAAAGCAGCTCTGCTTGTGTACAAGTCTCTCCATGGCCTAGCACCAAGGTACATCTTGGATATGTTAGTGCCATATGAACCATCTCGGACTCTGAGGACCTCAGGGACCGGCCTCCTGCTGGTGCCCAGAGTCAGGACAAAACATGGGGAATCTGCGTTTCAGTTTTATGCAGCTAAAATCTGGAACATTCTTCCTGAAGATGTGAGACAGGCTTCTACTCTGACAATGTTCAAATCTAAGCTAAAAACAGTTTTGTTTAGCTGCGCATATGACTGAAAGGATTTTTTCTTTGCACTCTTCTCTTTTGTTTGTGATTTTATTAGTTTAGAAAATCAGTTGGATTGATAATTTTTAATTTAGTTAATTTTATTGTAGTTAATTTGTTATCTTTGCACTCTTCTCTTTTGTTTGTGATTTTATTAGTTTAGAAAATCAGTTGGATTGATAATTTTTAAATTTAGTTAAATTTATTGTATTTCTGTAATTTCTTTGTGATTTGAATGCATTTTTCCTGCTGTGTGAAGCACTTTGAATTGCCTTGTGTATGAAATGTGCTCTACAAATAAACTTGCCTTGCCTTGCCTTGCCATTTCATTGCATTGTTTCACCCTCAAATTGAAAAAAAATATAACTGCATTAAAGGGGCTGTGCATGTTTCCATTTGGAAGTGGTGACATTGTCGGCCACAGTCCTAATGCTTTCCTCACTCACTACAGCATCAGAAAAATGTGTGGGTAAGTTTATAATATGTTTGACAACTTTCAAAATATAGTTTGTAGTAATGGGCGATACTTCTGTTTCCATCCAAAACAAGAAATGTGTGGATTAGTTTTAAAGTGAAATCAGATCAGACTATTGTGAGTATTGCGATATCTGCTTTAAAATGTTTTCTGTTATATTATTTGCATTCAACTTGAAAAAGCAAACTAGTTAATTTTATACTCTTTGCAGCAGTCCAAACGCATTGCTCATTTACCTATTTTCCATCCTGAGCATCCCAATTATTCATCGTGATGAGTTTATAACCGCTTCTATACTTCCAGAGCGAGTTTTACCGTCACAAAACAAACGTTAGCATGGCAGCGGCACAAAAGAAAACGCTTTATAATGAGCTGCAGGGAAAGTGCTGTGGTCTCATTTTGACCCTCTATGGTCAGTGAGGATTCTAATGCTAAACATGATTTTTGCATAACCTGACAGGTAGTTCCGGCAGCAGTTAATCACATTCTATATTACTGTAAACAAATGAGCTGCTGTTAGGATGGACTAGTTTCTACAAAACAGAGATAACGGATCCCTTGGACAGCATATTTATATATAATATAATATAGTTATATTCACCAATTGGCTATTGCAGTGGATTAAACAACTCGGAGCCGTGCGTTACACAGTTTTAATGCACTCCGCTGTGTGTCGTGGTGTCCTAGACTCCGCACCATGCATTAAAACTGTAATGCATGGCTTCTCGTTTAACCCTTACATATGCTTTTTGTGGCAAAACAGATTTATATTAACTAAATTGGGTACAGCCCCTTTCAGAAGGCTATCTATGTAATTTTGTCACGGAGGTTCTTTTATACTTTTTTGGTGGCAAAACAAATTCTGTTCTACTACAAGAAAAAAACGTGCGTACATCCCATATGCAGAATCTTGGCATTTCTGTAAACTTGACATTGAGGCAAATGTACACTGCACTTTACCTTTCTTCACAGGTAATATTTAAGAATGCACTCTGAGAATTGTCAACCGTGTCACTCAAAACTATAGCGGTGACTTCCTTTGCCACGAGACTCTTGTTCTGCCCTGCGTCTGGGAGGACTCGGGGAAACAAATCTCTTGTCCTTGTTGCCACTCAAGGACACTCAACACGGTGTGACCAGTGTTATCAACTTGTGACAAAGACAAGTCTTGAGAGCCGCAGGCAACAAGCGCCACAGCAACGCTTATGAATTTTTGATGAATTTGTACCTGAGACCTGAGTGTCGGTGTGAGACTGAGCTGTAATCACAACAAGTGCACAACTGTAATATTGGTGTGTGTTGGTGACAGCAGAGCAAATGTTTCTACTTAATAATCATAAAATATGTGGTGGCAAATCACAATAAACTAATCGAAATGCAGTTTAGCCTATGTTGAATATAATACCTAAATCATTGGATAAAACCCAATTCCAACATTCGGACACAACGTATAAATTAAAGTAAAATGATTTGTATCCGTGAAATATAGTACGTTTTTCTCAGAGATAATTATGCTGACAATTGCATGTGATATAATTTACCAAAGACATTAGGTTAATTTAATATCGAATGCAGTACCAGTCGAGGGGACATGACCCAGTCTGGTCTGTGCGCACACATTGATTTCATCGGAGGTGGTAGATTAAAACATCTCTTTCGCTGAATGCATGAAAGCCCTCTATCACTTCATACAGATGTGAGCAATAAAGCAACATCTGCAAGAGATATAAGTCAAACTCCTGTTCCACGTTAAACAGGCACAGAACCGTTGGATCGGTCGCAGTGGCAGAACTTCCTGTCTTTTTTCTGCCATGGACCATTATCTGTTTTAAATGCACTTCCAATTGAGCCTGGAACCTGTAAAAGTGTGCTCTGGGTCTGATCTCAGAAACAGCAGTGCAGTCTGTGTGGAACGGTGCCGTCGAGGTGGCCTGAAATACAGCTCTCATGAATGGCAATTAGATAAGAGGCCCTTGGAAAGTGTCGGAGCCGTGTGAGGAGCACATTATAACAGACACAGCGGCTGGGACACAGCGTTCCACAATAACAGGAAGGAGACGCACAGGTAACAGGGCTATCTTTGCTCTCCTGTCCAGTCAAAAGCACCAGAATGTTCAATAATGATGGGCTTTTCTGTTTTATACCAGCAAAGTCATGATCCAAGTGTGCCATGACACATAATGCTGCCAGGTCAGTCAAATATGTCATAACCATGTCTTGATATTAATATCAGAACTATGAATATGGTCCTCAAAGCATTCTTCTGGCAGCAGGAAAGAAGGTCATTACGAAAATATATGTTATAACTGTTATTAAGAACAAAGATATATATGTTATAACTGACTGAAAAAAAATAAAATATTACATTTGGACTGTGGGCATTAATATTCTACTATATGTTTGAGACTCTGCATGTTTAGGACTCTGTATGTGAAGGACTCTGTATGTGAAGGACTCTGCATGTTTAGGACTCTGCATGTTTAGGACTCTGCATGTTTAGGACTCTGCATGTTTAGGACTCTGCATGTGAAGGACTCTGCATGTGAAGGACTCTGTATGTGAAGGACTCTGTATGTGAAGGACTCTGTATGTTTAGGACTCTGTATTTTTAGGACTCTGCATGTTTAGGACTCTGCATGTTTAGGACTCTGCATGTTTAGGACTCTGCATGTTTAGGACTCTGCATGTTTAGGACTCTGCATGTTTAGGACTCTGAATGTTTAGGACTCTGTATTTTTAGGACTCTGCATGTTTAGAACTCTGTATGTTTAGGACTCTGCATGTTTAGGACTCTGCATGTTTAGGACTCTGCATGTTTAGGACTCTGCATGTTTAGGACTCTGCATGTTTAGGACTCTGCATGTTTAGGACTCTGCATGTTTAGGACTCTGAATGTTTAGGACTCTGTATTTTTAGGACTCTGCATGTTTAGAACTCTGTATGTTTAGGACTCTGCATGTTTAGGACTCTGCATGTTTAGGACTCTGCATGTTTAGGACTCTGCATGTTTAGGACTCTGTATGTTTAAGACTCTGCATGTTTAGGACTCTGCATGTTTAGGACTCTGCATGTTTAGGACTCTGTATGTTTAGGACTCTGCATGTTTAGGACTCTGTATTTTTAGGACTCTGTATGTTTAGGACTCTGTATGTTTAGGACTCTGTATGTTTAGGACTCTGCATGTTTAGGACTCTGCATGTTTAGGACTCTGCATGTTTAGGACTCTGCATGTTTAGGACTCTGCATGTTTAGGACTCTGCATGTTTAGGACTCTGTATTTTTAGGACTCTGTATGTTTAGGACTCTGCATGTTTAGGACTCTGCATGTTTAGGACTCTGTATTTTTAGGACTCTGTATGTTTAGGACTCTGTATGTTTAGGACTCTGTATGTTTAGGACTCTGCATGTTTAGGACTGTGCATGTTTAGGACTCTGCATGTTTAGGACTCTGCATGTTTAGGACTCTGCATGTGAAGGACTCTGCATGTGAAGGACTCTGTATGTGAAGGACTCTGTATGTGAAGGACTCTGTATGTTTAGGACTCTGTATTTTTAGGACTCTGCATGTTTAGGACTCTGCATGTTTAGGACTCTGCATGTTTAGGACTCTGCATGTTTAGGACTCTGCATGTTTAGGACTCTGTATGTTTAGGACTCTGTATGTTTAGGACTCTGTATGTTTAGGACTCTGCATGTTTAGGACTCTGTATGTTTAGGACTCTGCATGTTTAGGACTCTGCATGTTTAGGACTCTGCATGTTTAGGACTCTGCATGTTTAGGACTCTGCATGTGAAGGACTCTGCATGTGAAGGACTCTGTATGTGAAGGACTCTGTATGTGAAGGACTCTGTATGTTTAGGACTCTGAATGTTTAGGACTCTGAATGTTTAGGACTCTGCATGTTTAGGACTCTGCATGTTTAGGACTCTGCATGTTTAGGACTCTGCATGTTTAGGACTCTGAATGTTTAGGACTCTGTATTTTTAGGACTCTGCATGTTTAGAACTCTGTATGTTTAGGACTCTGCATGTTTAGGACTCTGCATGTTTAGGACTCTGCATGTTTAGGACTCTGCATGCTTAGGACTCTGCATGTTTAGGACTCTGCATGTGAAGGACTCTGCATGTGAAGGACTCTGTATGTGAAGGACTCTGTATGTGAAGGACTCTGTATGTTTAGGACTCTGTATTTTTAGGACTCTGCATGTTTAGGACTCTGCATGTTTAGGACTCTGCATGTTTAGGACTCTGCATGTTTAGGACTCTGCATGTTTAGGACTCTGTATGTTTAGGACTCTGTATGTTTAGGACTCTGTATGTTTAGGACTCTGCATGTTTAGGACTCTGTATGTTTAGGACTCTGCATGTTTAGGACTCTGCATGTTTAGGACTCTGCATGTTTAGGACTCTGCATGTTTAGGACTCTGCATGTGAAGGACTCTGCATGTGAAGGACTCTGTATGTGAAGGACTCTGTATGTGAAGGACTCTGTATGTTTAGGACTCTGAATGTTTAGGACTCTGAATGTTTAGGACTCTGCATGTTTAGGACTCTGCATGTTTAGGACTCTGCATGTTTAGGACTCTGCATGTTTAGGACTCTGAATGTTTAGGACTCTGTATTTTTAGGACTCTGCATGTTTAGAACTCTGTATGTTTAGGACTCTGCATGTTTAGGACTCTGCATGTTTAGGACTCTGCATGTTTAGGACTCTGCATGCTTAGGACTCTGCATGTTTAGGACTCTGTATGTTTAAGACTCTGCATGTTTAGGACTCTGCATGTTTAGGACTCTGCATGTTTAGGACTCTGCATGTTTAGGACTCTGTATGTTTAGGACTCTGTATGTTTAGGACTCTGTATGTTTAGGACTCTGCATGTTTAGGACTCTGTATGTTTAGGACTCTGCATGTTTAGGACTATGTATTTTTAGGACTCTGTATTTTTAGGACTCTGTATGTTCAGGACTCTGTATGTTTAGGACTCTGTATGTTCAGGACTCTGTATGTTTAGGACTCTGTATGTTCAGGACTCTGTATGTTTAGGACTCTGTATGTTCAGGACTCTGTATGTTTAGGACTCTGTATGTTCAGGACTCTGTATGTTTAGAAGCATGTTTAAGAGGACTATGTATGTAAATATTTGCGAGCTCTCTTTATGTCTCTTTATGTCTTTCTGTTCTGTGTTTTTATGTTACGGTAATTCAAAACAATAAAAAAAAAGATAATAATAATTAATTATGAAACATTTGTCCTCAAAAATAAAAATACATCTGCAATGAATCTACTATAAAATATCCCAGTTAGAATTCTTAATGTGGAGTGAGTTGAATCGATAAACATGTTCTGTGGACAATTGGACACAGATCAATGCCTTAACTGGCCTTAATATTATACATTTGTCTTTACATTCCTTGGTTGATGTGAGTGAACACCACTGGCCATATTTTTGGTCATCACCAGTGTGAGAGTAAACAGCAGCTGCTCGTGGTGCAATAACGTCCTTTTTGTAGATAAGGAATTAAATAAAGCAGTGGCTGGAAAGATAAATGAATTTTGGTGATGGGGACAATCTATCTTCACCGCTTCACTGCACTTATTTACCAAATCTGAGCTCCTAAAAGGGTTGCGATTCTGGCTTTTAGTGAGAAGGACATGTGAGTGTGAGCGGGTGGCAGCTGTGGCCATCAGTCATCTCAGCTGGGCTTAAATACTCGAGAGAGAGAGAGAGAGAGAGAGAGAGAGAGAGAGAGAGAGAGAGAGAGAGAGAGAGAGAGAGAGAGAGAGAGAGAGAGAGAGAGAGAGAGAGAGAGAGAGAGAGAGAGAGAGAGAGAGAGAGAGAGAGAGAGAGAGAGAGAGAGAGAGAGAGAGTGAGAGAGAGAGAGAGAGTGAGAGAGTGAGAGTCATACATCTGACACGGTCCAGGGCAAACACACATGTACCACATACTCCATAGGTATAATGACAGGGTAAGTGCATTTATGCAGGACATGCGCTCAATCATTGGTTAAGGCTTTAAGAGAACATTTAAAGAGCCTGCAAAAGCTTGTTTTAAACAGGCTGCAGATATAAACTAATTCAATTTTGATTTGATTAAAACAAAATACATAAATAACATAATCCTTATTTTATTGTGTTTGTAGGTCTAGGTATTGTGTTTTGTAAACTGTATGTACTGAACACTCGCAATACTGACCTAACCTAATACTGATGTGCAATTCTGTCGTATGTGCAATTGCTGTTGGAATTCATGTGCAATTCATGTGCAATTACTGTGAAATTCATGTGCAATCTATGTGCTGTCGTGACACATATTCATGTGACACATATTCATGTGCAAGTACTGTCGTGATCACATGCAATGGTATTTATGTATTTATTTATTTATTTATTTGTCAATGGGAGTTTTTATTTATTTATAGGAGATCTTCTACTGAAAGTGTTTTTCAGACTTCCTATAAGTGATCTGTTCTGTTCTTCTGTATCTACCTCTGTATCTACCTGCGTTGCACCAATGAAATTTCCCCATGTGGGACAATAAAGGAATATCTTATCTTATCTTAGGTCTTTAACTAATAGGTACGGCAAGGACAGTTTATTTGTAGAGCATAATTTGTACACAAGGTAATTCAAAGTGCTCACACAACAGGAAAAAGAAAAGAGAGCTAATAATATCCTTTCAGTCATATGCACAGCTAAACAAAACTCTTTTTTAACCTAGATTTGAATATTGTCAGATTTTAGCTGCATAAAACTGAAATGCAGATTCCCCATGTTTAGTCCAAGATGTACTTTGGTGCTAGGCCATGGAGAGACTTGTACACAAGCAGAGTCGCTTTAAAGTCTATTCTCTGAGCCACAGGAGCCAGTGCAGAGACCTGAGCAGGACTAATGTGATCGTACTTCCTGGTTCTAGTCAGGACCCGAGCAGCAGCGTTCTGGATGTACTGCAGCTGTTTTACAGCTCGTTTGGAGAGGCCAATGAGCACGACTCTCCAAGTCTGGTTTAGACACTACCGTGTATCTTTAATCTTGGCAATGTTTTTTAGATGGTAAAAAGCTGCTGATGTTATTGATTTGATGTGGCTGAGTCCATTATTACCCCCAGATTTCTAACTTGATTTGTAAGTTTTAGAGCGAGACTCTGGAGGTGACCGCTAACACTTTCTCTTTGTTTCTGTGGCCAAAGACAATGTGTTCAGTCTTGTCTGAGTTCAGCTGGAGATTGTTGTTTTGCATCCACACACTGATATGTTGGATGCAGTGACAGAGTGAATCCACAGGTCCATATTCACCTGCCGACAGTGAGACATAGATATGAGTGTGGATCCATCAGAAAGGTGTGGTTCTGGTGGTGTCCAACTGTTATTGCTTACATGGATTGTACCATGTAAGTATGATATTAAACTCATCTAGCTAGCATGTGTTTTATTGCTAAAAAATACATTGAACAGTCACCTCTCCACAGATCTGAGATAGACATACATATACATACTAATAATTATTACTAGATACAGTTATTTATTATTAAAGAATATGAAATAAAAGTGTTAAAAATGTTCACATTAAAAACTTGGGTGACACCCCTAAGACAAAAGCCTGAACATGCCCTAGTGACGGCGTGATAGTAAAACCTGCTCTTGTTTCCATGAAAGTGATACTGAGGAACTCTTCAGGCAAAGCAACACTATCTTCATGGAGATGAGAAGATGGCAAACACTCAAGATGAAGTACGAGTCAGATATGTGGAGATGCACTCACATTAAGGACAGGTTTCTTTTTTTTTTTTTTTATGTTTCCCTGTATAATAAACATCATAAATAAAAAAAACATTTTTATTATGGCTAGAAGTTACATACTGGGACTTTAAGTTAACAATTGAACCACATGGATAACAATTGTTGAGACCAGAAAAGGCTAACCACCTCTGCATGATCAGAGTCACTGTATGACGTGAGTGATGTGTAACAAGTGTATACAGCGTGAAGGAAAGTTATCTTTAAAGCTATGTGACCAAAGATATTGATCATTTTGTGGTCAGAGCGGCAGCTGCAGCGTGCCTGTACTCATCAGCTCCTGCTGACAAGACAACTTTGCAGAGCTATTACTTCAAAAATGAATGGGAATCTGTCCTCTTGCCCCGCCTGCTCCCCAGATTTTCTACCATAAATCCTGTTGACTTTTCGGCACCCATTTGTTCTGGTTCTCCCCTGGAGCGGAGCTGGCAGTGGCCCAGTCCTGGGCTCCCTCAGACACATACAGACAGATGGGCTTTGTGGCCTAATGGCAAAGATGTGAGCGCGGCCTTAAGCTTTCATCAACAAGGCCTTGACGAATGAAGACGCTCATCATTGTAGGTTAGGGACCATTAGCCTAACATCATTCACTTTATCTGTTTGGGCAAGTGCCTGCATACTTCACAACCATCAAACTGCAAGCCCTTGGCAACTTGGCACTCATTGCAACTGTTCTTAACCAAAACTTACTTGGATATAAAGCAAAACGTTACACAAAATACTGTTCCTAATTATTACGTCTTCCCACAGCAGGTCCCAATATGTTTGACCATGATATCAAATGGTTCAAATTTTCTGTGGGTTCTAAATGCTTGGTATTCTTACAGTTCCATTCATTTTCCAAAACAAATCAGTTTTAATCACAGGGTTACAGCGCTCATGAGCAGCCTAACCCAGCTGACAAAAGGCAGATCTTTGGCATTCACCTCAAACTTTATGGTAGAAAAGTATGCTCTGTTGATGGAAACTGTAATGTAAAATATGCTTTGGTTTGGCACTGCTCATGATGTGAAACTACATTCAGAAAAAGCCAATGTCTTGTTATCAATTTCTGGATTTACATTTCGCTATGATGCTGGTCACAAAGGTCAACTAAATCAGACACATTTGTGGAAAAGACGCGCCATGATGCCACTTGTCCCTCATTTAAAGCCTACGGTGTAATTACCGGATCACCAAACCAGTTAAGAGACGATCATTGCCGGGTTATGGGTTCATTTCAGCCCCCGTATGATGAATATCTGTGAAGAATGAAGAGAGAAAACATGGCTCTTTTGATCAGTCTTGAAGTTTTGGCACAAGTTGAAAGTTTACTGCTGAAACTGCGGACTTTTCCTAATCACTGTGCGGTTTGCTCAGGGATGGCAATGTTTACAGAAGGGAGGCTGATGAAATAGCTTTGATTACGAGCATCCACACGCTCCCTCTTTCGATGCTTGGGACCTTCATATGCTATAAGTCTTTTTACGAAACGAGATGTACCAGAATACACTCAAGGCGACAAGGGATTCTTTATTTTGATTTGCGCTTGAGAAAAAAGAGAGAGGAAGAAGGAGAAAGAGAAAAGCGTCATCCAAATTCTCCATGTTGGGGCTCACCTGAGTAGCGGAGATGTTTATTTTTCAAAGACTGTATCAAAATGGTTGGTGTCGTACATATATTGCTCGAATGAAACTTTATCTTAACAAAAAGTGATACTCAAAAGAGGCTGGATACATGGTGGAGTCAGAGCTGTCAGCAGTGAAAAATATAGACTAAACAACCAAGAAAATCTTTAGATAGACTGTTACTGTGTGTGGTTTGAAATGAGGTATAAAAATGTGACCTGGGAGTTTACATTTTCTAGAAAGAAAATTGAATGCCAACATTTTTCATCTGACTGCAGGTGATAAGAAACATATGTGGTATTAAACACCTCATATAATATTATATAAAGCAGTTACCTACAGTGCGTCCCTATAGAGCCACAAGCACAAAGGAGATGTAGCAACTGTTTTTATTTCATAAGCGAGCAATATCTAATTCCATACATACATATACGGGCTGCTACCTTAACAAATACATACATACATTTTTATTTTATCCAGATTATATATTGAGAGGGCAAACTGACAAAAAACTACTAGGAAATAAATAAAGTTTAGCCTGGAGCGTCTCACCTTAAATGTACAATTTACAGTAGTTTAAAAGTAGACAACAGAACTTAATTATTGATGATAATTGCGTGAAATAAGTAAAGGACGTTTTTACATTTTCAATTTGGACAATCCTCTGTGGAGACACTTGAAATGCAAGAGTAATAAAATATTGTTTAATGCATGAGTGGTCCTATTCTACAAATGGAATACAAAGTGGTCTGGATGCCTGAACACACCATTTACTGTTAGTCAAAGTGAGTGCACTGACCAATAGCAATGCGTTTACGGGTCACCTCCTGATTAGCTCCCATCATCTCTAATGATCCCTTCATCTCAAATATCATTCCAGACTTTGACGGTGTGTGCATCAATTTTCAACATGTTATTAGCGGGACAGTCTGAACAGAAACGGACGACTTTCACGGTCCCGCCGAAGCAAATGGAACTAGTTATGTGGAATGTGCTGATTGAAGTCAGGAGGCGACGGTGACACGAGAGTCGAAGATGCCAGATTCGCAGACAGGTATTTCTTGATGTGGCTCCAATGACAAACCCAAGTGCAAATCATGTCACAAACTGTCTGTTTTTCCATCACAAAAGAATACAAAAAGACCTGATTCAAAAGGCTTTATATGAAAGGAAAAGATGCATGAATAAAATACATTTGATAAAGATTACTTATGTTTTTATCTGTTTGCATTGTGATTTGAATGCATCTTTTCCTTTCATATCAATGCAAAGATCACAATGCAAACAGATAAAAACATAAGTAATCTTTATCAAATTTATTTTATAAGAAGAGTGCAGATAAAATACCTTCAGTCAAATTTTATATTGAATTTATCTCACAATAAACCAAGAGTTAATTTGCAACAATAAGATATTTTTAGGGTCAGGTGTTTTAGGCTTAGCTTGGGATATATATTTTTTGCCATCTTAAATAGAACAAAAAATTAACAGAGTGGATTACTCAAGGAGATATGTAATAAGTGTTTATGGCACTAAAATAGATTTTACTTTGCTTTAGCTGGAGTAAACGGCAACCTTCTGACCTTTTTCTTTTACAAATGAACTTTTCTGATTTTTATTTATTTATTATATAATTTAGTTCAACAAAGGTAAACACAGAACAAGGAACAAAACAAGACAGAGAGAGCACTCAAACTATTTACAAAGTTGTAAACATACAGTCCGTCAAATTCAGTCCGTTTGGTCCAAAGAATGTAAACTGTGTCCACATTCAAATTTAGGCAACATCTTTTCAATGTCAATTACAATGTCAGTCCAGTCTTTGGTCGCCGGTTCAGATTGTAGCGAATGGACTTTTCAATTGTCTAATTAAAACAATCCCTTTTAAAATAATGATACAAAACTGTCTCCCAGACCATTGGTACATGTTTAGACATTCATGCCCGTTAGAATCCAATAAATGTCACTATGCAAATTCTTCCTCTAAAATGTTGCAGTGAAGATGCCAAATTCAATGACTACACTAATTTAGCAGCAGTAACACAACTATTATTAACTAACTTACTCATTATTGGGTGAGACAGTTTGTGCTTTACACCTTTACTTTGGCTTTGCAGGTTACCAACTGTGACAGGTGAAGATACTTTAGTGCCCCGGCCAGAGTTGGAATCCTCAAGTATACCATGCCGCATTTAACACTTACTGAAAAGAGTTCCCGTTTAGAGAAAGCACCTGCATACGCTGGTGCATACATCTCTCCATATGTTGGGGCCATTTGCTGAAATGCCTGAGGCTCCCACAGAACTACAGCTCGGGCCAAAACTCCCCCTCGCAGACAGGAAAAGGGGTCAGCTCTGTTAATGACTGCTCCACTTTGCTGAATGCTGGATGTGCTGTTGGGCTGCTGTTGTGATTCTCAAATTTAAAATCCATACATTATACATATGAGCACAATGCACACTGTTTCTGTCAGTAAAAATGCAATGACAGTGTGACAAGTGCATCTGGAAATTGAACAAACAACTGGACAGAAAATAAGTTCTTTACCAGTTGTGTAAATACAATCCTAAGGTAAATACAGCGGTAACTTTTGAGTACTGACAATGGTAAATAATATGTACACCATGTGGTAAATATTATGTACAGCATGAATTACTTGGAAATTGCAGCTGTGATCACAATCACATAGTTTGCAACTTGATTCTAAGGTACTTAAAAAGGTAATTACATGTATGTACTGCACTAATTACAAGTAATAACCTAGGTATTACAACAATAATTACAAGTACTTACAAAAGTAAAATCAAAATACTTTCCCTGGCATTTCCTAGATACTTTATCAGGCAAGCCATCACGTTCCAAAGGAAGTGCACTTGACTCCTTCGAGTTCAGCTCCAATTCACTTTCAGAACATCCATGCCTCGTTCTCTGGTCTTTAAATACTCTTTTTTAAATGCATAGTTGATCCTGGCATTTTTATTTTACTATCATTGTCATAACTCAAGACGTAAATAATAGAAACTGATTAATCAGGTCACCTCTTTGGTCAACGTCCATGATAAGTGAAATATATTCTTCACTAGATGAGAACAGTGTCTGTTACTAAGCTTAATTGTGCCAATAGTGAGAGTAGAGCGAGGAAAACAACAGACATTCTGAAGCGGACTGCAATGGTTTTGAATGAATTGTGCACATTTCTCGCCTCTGCACCGACAGATCCTCAAACCAATACTTTTACACATGGCTGCATCTAACACTACACAAATGACAAACAAAAACACAGTGATTATGATGTTTTCCTTCCATCACTATGGATTACAACTTTTCACGCCCTTGCTCCGGCTTCCCAGAATCTCTCTAAGCCAAAAGTACAAAAAGGCCACCCTCTCTTCTCATGTGCCGTGATGGACAATGTTAACGGTGGCCATGATAAACTATTTCCTCATAAATGATTTTGTCACGGCCTTCTGCTGGCTGTCATGTGGGATTCCGGTCACAGACTAAAACAACCATAATTCACTGGCTGTATTTACCTCCTCAGAGGACACAGACTTGACAGGTGATAAATGGCCAGCGCTGACAATCATCAACACACGAACCGCCTTGTGTTTGCTTTCAGCAGAAGTGGCGCCAGGACATGGAAATAGGACTTTGACATATCGCACATGTGGAGAAGAATGGAGAAAAGAAAAAGTGCTTTTCTATCATCGTCGGGTTTGAAATCAAAGTACTTAATGTGAAATTTTTCGTGTTTGTATTTTGTTGTCAAGTATTGAGAAGACATATCAGATTAACTTGTTTGAAAATAGTTGCACTCTTTTAACACTCCTACTTTGGGTCAAGTTTTCTCCGTTTACGTGGTTCAATGCTGTCTAACTTTTGTTATCTTTACAACAAAGAAATTTAATTGATGTCACTATTTTCTGTTTAAAGTGCACATGTCAGGTTTTAATGTTCTTCTAATTGTAAGTAGTTTGGTGGGATAGTTCCTGTGGTAAATATTTATCATAGTTTTACGTCAGTCAAGTTGCAGTTAGGGATTTTTTATGTTGAAAAATACAGCAAGTACAGCTCAGTTCTAAAGAATAATCAATAAACGACATTCTGTTGAAAATGCAGAGACAATTTACATGTAATTGACACCATTTTCTCACGATTTAAACATTGTATTTATTTATTTTATTGTGTGACCAAGACAAATCTTAACTATAGTCAAATTTATAGGGATTTTGGCCCTTGTTTACAGTCTGGTTGCTAGGTAACAGTTATGGAAATTGTCACATGTCCAATCCGGGAAATTTTTAACTTCACCAAAATGATTGAACTGAGGAAAAATCTGCAAGAATTTTAGTAAAATCGCAAATCTCTACACTTCAGTAAAGATGTGTGGTTTTAAAACGCTTAAACGCTTACTGAGTTGCACGTTTTCCCTTTTTCCAAACTTCTAAAACATTGGCTTCCCAACCCAGTTCCTAAGACATAATGTATAGATGGCATTTCTGCTACTGGCTGTGTTTGTTTCTGCTTTGCATGCGGGGCAGCGGTGTAATATTTCCCCACTGAGAATGGATTGATACTGTACATGCAAACGCAGCGGGGGATCGGTGCAGCTGTAAATTGCAGTTTTGGTCTCTTTTTTTCCTCCTCCTCCCTTTGCGTTCCGTGTGTGGTATAGGCTCGTAGCATATGAGCAGCATGACTCAGAAGATAACACAGTCACGATGATGAATTTCAGTCTACTTAGAGCATATTTTAGTGCAGACACATTTCTATGCAGCCTAATGACATGGAGAAAAGTCACATGGTGCACCGCCTGTGAATTTTCAACATGTTTTTTATGTTTTTATGTGTGTGGGGATGGTTGTGTGTGGGGATGGTTGTGTGCGATGTGTGCGATGTGTGCGGTGTGTGCGGTGTGTGCGGTGGGAAAGAGCTCAGTGCCTAATGGCAGGATAGAAACTTTTTAATAAATTATCTCCGTTTTGGCTCTACTTTCAGACCTGCTTCTTTTTTATATATAAATGTGAGAATGTGGAACGTCTGGAGCTCTAATGTATGGTCCCGTTAATGACAGGGTAGATTAAAAACCAATCTACAAATGTTTGAAAAAAATATAAAAAAGATGACTGCGTTAATGGTGCACTATATGATTCTTCTGATGGGGATGCGCCACCTGCTTGTCTCCATGGAGATGTAGTTTTGCCTTGAATATTCCACAGTAGGGCATTCAATTTACAGGGTTTTTTATTGCTGAAGAAATGAGCAAGAAACATGCATCCTCATTGAGCGTGAGATATGTTTATTAATGCCACACTTTGAAACATTCCCAGCAAAGAAACATTTCCAAGAAGACAAGCAGAATGTGGGCCCCTCCCAGAAAGGTTACAGAAAGATGAATAAAATTACTTATTATGAGTCTCTTCTAATGGGACAAACTGATTGTTGTAACTTGGTCAACCCACCGCTCTCAATTATACATTTTCCACAATATTTGAGCCAGAAACAATGCGATCTTTTGGAAGTGCCCCCATGTTTGTGTCAGACAAAACCATGGCTGATCATCATGGCTGAAGTCTTTCATCCAGGTAAAGCACAGCCCTTATCTCAAAATTAATTAGAAGCAGGTCTTTGATGTTCTACAACGCAGATTTGTGTGCAGACAAACACCACTCTGGATTAAAGTATTTCCTGTTGGCCCATATTCGCCCATCGCTTGTGTGGTATTAGTCATAACCTTGTCCAAGGCTGTTTTGGATGGGCTATTTTGGCCTTGGTTAGCATTTAGCTTTATCTCTTCCGCACTAAGGCTGATGGAGTGCTCAACCCCCAATCTTCCCCAACACGATGCACAGTATTTGTCATAGAATTAGGGGATTACCGCTAGTCATGTCAGACCTTACTCCGTATCTGAGAACTGGACTCTGTGAAGGACGATTGTGCCGGGATAAAGCTAAAGTAACAGATTGTTTCGTTTGCATCCATGTCACACATGCGCTTTTACACAGAGGGAAAAAGCACAGCTGTTTCTTTGTCCCAGCAGTGCCAACAATGACTGAAACCTCTCACACCCACATTGCATTAGGCTTATAGCTGAAAATGCAGTCGATGTTTATTTAAGTCAAGCAAATACAGAGCCATTAAAGCGATGTGATTTTAACTTTGGAGCTTAAGAAGAAATGACACAAAAGAGAAGTATTTCCCACCAAAAGGAAACTCAATCCGTCCCTTCCCTTTAGACAAGTTCAAAGTCAGCGACGAGGCACGCGGAGCCACTCGCACACAAAGTCACCACTGCATCTCATATCCAAATAGTTTGAAAAGGGCTCTGAGGATTTAGATTACTGTCAAGATACTGTATATTTGATTTGTTGAATTTTACCCCGGTGAAAATCCAGCAAACGGGCTGCTTAAAGAATTTCAATGTCGCGTATCATAGCCATCGTAATGCTCACATATCCTGCTCCAGGACTCTGAGGTCTTTTCAGAGTCCCATGCAGCCGCCAAAACAGATGATTCCTCCAGATATTCCGGGGATATTGGATTTCCTTCCCAGATGAAACTATTTGTGACCAATATGTCGATTTTCTTCCCAGTGTGTGAGAGGGAGGTCGGGCAGGTTCTGACATCTCCTGCTCTGAACAGATACGTGTTGTGCTGCCCCTCCAAAGCCTCACGACTCCATCTCTGTTGAAATGACTGACTGGTGCAGGTGAAAGGAATAGAACGGAGAATGTGCTTCAGTATGGTTTGGCTGGGAGTCTTACTTGTGCATCATCTTGTGCTAAATGATGTTTTATAGGCCAGTGATTTTTACCAAAACAATGTTCAAATCTTGATTAATATTCGTCACTAATAATTACTTCATATACGGTAAGTAAATTATACACACACACATAAGTTGTAGACATACATAGACTTTGCACTCCTTTGTATGACTTTGTGCGCCGCTGCTGTGGCCACTGACCAACATGTGTCTGGGGTATTAACTGTATTAACAGTGTTTGGAGGAATTATTTAAAGTCCCAAGATATTGTAGTGCCAGTGAAATGTGTGTAATCTGTGATGTGAGATCCTGTGTTCTGTGCAATCAGACATTACATCTATTCATTTATGTGTAAATCCATAAGTCTGTCAGATATTTCATCGTTAAAAAGACATTGTCAGCAATAAAAACAAGCACATGGTGATAATCCAACGCTTGCTACAAGGAAATTCTACTATGAAGACATTCTGCAGGTTTGAACAGGAAGTTGATTGTCCCAGTTCTATATATTTGAGTCATTTTATATCAAGATACTAAAATAGAATAATATTGTAAGATAATATGTACTATATATATATTATACTAAATATCTGATTAAAGCATTATAACCCTCAGTAGTTCGAATCAGGAGACATACCACTCGACATTGTACATTCTAGGCACTTTAGTTGTGATTAATGTTTGTGATTAATGTTTGTAATTGTGATAATTAAGTTAAATACATTTCACTCCAGAATCATAACCTAAAATTAAACAGAAACTTACAATGTCACAGTAAACACACGTCTCTTTTTGGATTACAGAAGGCAGCTGCCCTGTGCACCCTCCCAGAGTATTTAGGAACTATGAAAGACTATAAAAGACTATAAAAGATGTGCTCCTCTGTGCCATTGTCTTTGAGCAAACAAACAGGCCTCATCAGCTGCACAAATTAACTCAACTTGTAAGTGACACATCCAAAATGAGTTTATTGTTATAGATTGAGTGCCAAAATTGGAGATTTTTATTAAACAGCATCTTCCCCAACTGTCAGCACTGACTCATTGTTATCACCGAGATCTCCATTTGATTTAATATTACATTAGCCTCTTATTTACTAAATCTAGACAGACCATCTCAGCTTAAATGACTTCATAAGCCACTGTTTAGCATAGCCACATCAACATGTTTTATTCAAATGGGTGAGCGAGGGGGAAGCTATATTCCATTTTATTTCCACTCATAAGCAAATCCAGCCTCCACAACTGATTTGTGTGTTGTTGTTTTTTTTTGTATAAAAATTGGCAAGCCTTTGCTCACAAGAGGCACACTATGGTATTGTCAATAACAATGATTGCCTGTGGTGTATTTATTTTCTTATCAGCTTTAATCAGTGTGTGTTGACAATGACATCTGTGCTCAGCGGTATCCAAATGGTCCCGTGTAGATCTATGAACATTTGCCTTGTGTTTTTGATGTCATATGGCTCCAGTGCATAATTAGACCATTGTGTTTGAGGATGCAACACTTAAATGTAGGTGTACTAACACATGTTTGGATGTAAGAATAAATGCATTGTTTCACTTCAAACAATGTAATGGAAGCACCAGGAGCCTTCTCTCATTGTGAAGAGGAAATAGAACATGCACTGTATCAACAAGTCATGTTTGAGAAATCGCAAAGCAAATACAAAATGTACAACTTCCAAAATTGAATCACTGTATAACACAACACTTGAACACTGTAAAATATTGCCTACGTGTTCAGATTTTTGCTGAGAGTGTCTGCTACCGCTCCTACTCCCCTGATTCATTAGGCCTCTCTTCCCCGGGTAACTGTGGGTAGTACAATGCACCTCAGTGCTGCATTTACACTCTACTTGACAAATGAGTGAAAGTTGAATAAAAAGACTGTGGCCTTTTGCCCTCTAGTTGCTCACTAAAGCGATAGCTGCTGCTTTTGGACAGCTGGATGACTGACTGCATCTCCACTGAGGAGCACATTTTTCCACTTTTCTGCCTGGCTCAAACGCTGGCGATGCCAAGAGGCGTTTGCCTGTCTGGAGGAGCGATGCTGGCCAGTCTGTGCCCTGTGTATGTGTGTGTAGGGTGTACATGTCCACCTCTCTCACTTACTCAAACATATCCGTTCAAATTTGACAGACCGGGGGCAGACAGCCATGTTGCAGAATTCTGA
Source organism: Eucyclogobius newberryi (assembly GCF_026437365.1). NCBI lineage: Eukaryota > Metazoa > Chordata > Actinopteri > Gobiiformes > Gobiidae > Eucyclogobius > Eucyclogobius newberryi. The sequence goes on along the minus strand of NW_027316532.1, from coordinate 29,933,347 downwards.
TCATTTAAATGCTCAGAGGCTGGTTGAATAGCAGAGGTGTTAAAAAAGACACGGGCAGAGAGATAGAGAGCAGGTTCTAGACTGCCTTTGTATCACATAAGGGACTGCCTGCCACTTTCTGCTGAAAAATAATGCTCACTTGTCAATCTTATAAGAGCCGCAGTCCCTCTGAGACCTATTGAGGTGTATGCTTTGTTTCATCCAGGGCACTCCTCGGAGGAGATTGAAACGCGTGTATCTACACGAGGCTTCCAAAATATCAGCAACACCTCTCTGATTCTCCTCAAGCCAGTGTCTAAACACAGATCTAATGTTGCATTTTTAATACACTATTTCCAATGAATACCTCAGCTAAAGCGAGCTAAAGAGCCACAGATGTAGCCAATGCCCTGAGGACACCACTATATCCATGAAATGCTGCTCAATAGCACTGTCTCCAAATCTTTTACAGATTTATCACTGGCCTAATTACTTAAATTACTGTGATGATGGAGCGGGTGGCTAATGGTTATGTACACACAGGTACTGCAATTTTCCACAAAAAAGCTATTCTCTACAGAACCAGGAACAAACTATAACAGCGTCAAGTGATTTATCTGTGCAGCAAGAAAAATAAAAACATGACCACCAGCTTGAGAGTGAGGCCTGAATGAAAGTGCTCAGAACATTAGAGGACAATTACAATGTACAAGGTTTTCAATGTAAACTGCTGCAAAGTGACCATCAAAGGCTCACCACATTGATCTTGCTGCTGAGTAATAAACACAAAATATGTTCAAAGGCCATATTCATGTGCATATAATTCATGTAAATAAGAGTGTTTACTTAGCATTAGCATCAGTGTTATTTAGTCTTATGCTAGTTATTTTTACTTTACTTTATTTTATCATTATTTACTTTATTTTATTACTATTATTATTATTTTTTATTTTTTATTTTTTTTTATTTTATGTTATTTTATTTATTATTTTTCCTCCATTCCCTATTAAGATATGAGAGGAGTTTTGTTAAGAGTTTTTTCTTTTGTTCATAAGAGTTGTTTGTTTTTTTTTGTATGTTTTTTTGAAACTTCCTATAATCTGTCCTTTCCCCTGTATCTACTGCGTTGCAACACCGAAATTTCCCCATGTGTGGACAATAAAGGATTATCTCATCTTATCTTATTTTCCTTTATGTGGTACATTTTACCTAGTTAATGACCAATAATTGAGTTGACCTGTAGGGATTAACCTGGCAAGTACCTCACAAAATAATACATTGAGAAAGCTCTTCTGGCTGGTTTGTTATGATTCCAAACATGTGAGATTAAAGCATATTATCCATAATATGACACCAAGGTAAAACTGAAAAGCAACAACATCTCAGAAACTCCACCCGAGGCCGGGGATGTTTCCCCACAACTCCAATAAGAAGGTAGAAATTCAAACTTTTAAAGAAATTACATAGAAATCACATAATTGCAATTCTACTGACAACAGTGCACGTTGTCTGGAGATAGTGAGTCATTACTGCTTCCTTCAGAGAGCGCATTCTCAAAACGACGTGTCCTAGACCTCCCCTGGGTCAGCTCAAATGAGGAGGTTTATATTGGCCCCTGTGCTCGTTCAGGGAGCCACATCTCACTGTTTTGCAAATTATTCACGGGGATTATAAATCAGCGTTGTCCATGTTTTTTCCGATGATGGCAGGATGCTTCCTCATTCCCTAATACCAATGACACAAAAAACAACAGCTGCACCAATAAAGCACCGCTATAAAAAGGATTACAAAGATGTAGGGAAAGGAAAAGCAGAAGAGGCACATCAATAAACATGTCTGCGTGACATATCGAAATGTCATTTTCAGGACTTTCTGTTTCTTTCTTGATTCGGTCTAGTTTTAGGTTTGGTAAGTCAATTGACAGGTTATTTTTTTAACCAGTTTAATCAAATCTTTAACAAAAGAAAATGGTAAAGCTAAATCTTTGGCCACAGGACTTTGTGATTGGCCTTGGTGCTTCTACTTCACGATGCAAAAACAAACTACTGGAACATTTTTGAAGGCTTTGGCATAGGCACCGCAACTATTTCAAAACAGGTCATGTTTCCTGCTTTTGGGGCATTTTTATAACTTTCCTATAGCCGGATGAAGTGTGAGTAAAATCATGGCTTTTAGTCTCATCATAGTCTAATGGCCGACTCTATTTAACACTATTTATACACCAAATGTTAAGCCAGTTTTTTCAGTTAAAATACTACACAGCTGCGCAAACTTCTATGGAGCATTTTGAGCAGAATCTATTTCACTTTTCTGGCGTTGGTCTGCAACATGCCTGTCTTTATGGAGATGTTAGTGCTTTGCCTGGAATGCTCCACAATATGGCATTAATATGGTATTTACTGTTTTGCATTCATTCAATTACAGGGTTAGTTACCCTGAAAAATATGTATTCTTACTGTGAGCGGGGGTCACCTCTCCACAGATCTGACCTGTAGCTGGGCCTGGGCCCTAATCTAATTCTAATAACCAAGTAAACACATGAATATAGCTCTGATTTAGTCATATTACAGACAGTAAAATGCAAATGAAACAATCTGAAAATTCTGTGTGCCGTCGTTATTGAGCACTAATTAGTCATGTGTCTCTGCTCCCTCCTCCTCCTCCTCCTCCTCCTCCTCCTCCTCTTCCTCCTCCTCCTCCTCTTCCTCCTCCTCCCCTTCCTCCTTCTCCTCCTCTTCCTCCTCCTCTCCCTCCTCCCCTTCCTCCGCCTCCGCCTTCTCTTCCTCCTCCTCCTCTCCCTCCTCCTCCCCTTCCTCCTCCTCTTCCTCCTCTGCCTCCTCCTCCTCTTCCTCCTCCGCACACTGACAAAAAGCACAACAGCCCTGCTCCTCCTCGTCTGGCACGAGTTCACTTAAAAGAGGGAGTTTCATGGCAGTTTGAACCATCAGCAAATAGATCATAGAGTCAGTTAAACAGAGCAGCATAGTGAAGGTCATAGTGAAGGTCATAGTGAAGGTCAGATTTCATAGTGACGAGCAGGCTGCTGTGAAAAGTAGGGGGCAGGCATAATCGCTCATTTTCAAAATGAGGGGTCCCTAAATCAATGGGTCCAATCTCTGTTGGCCTTGGTATCGTTGGGTTTCAGGTAAAGGTCTTTGTCATAGCAATAGCAATAGCACAATTCAAAATATTATATCTTTTGAATGGGGAAACGTCCTCACAAAACCCTTCAAATCAGGAAGGAAGAATTTGCCTGAAACCCATGAATAAATGAAAGGAGGAATATATTTTACTTTTTGTGCTCTTCAACTTTTTCTGAAATGCATTTATTTGGATTCTCCTAATGCTATTCTATTTTTTTTTTCCTCCGCTCGAATTCATCACTGGATCGTGCATCTTGAATATTGTAAAAATCCAGGTTTTCCTAATTTGTACGACTCAACATTTTCCAGCAACTTTCCCTGAACACTGGAGCAAACCTCAGTGGCGTCACGCTCTATTAGCTCTGGTTGTCATTATGAGTGTCGGCAGCTGAGGTGGTTAACTACAATGAGGCCGGGTGTCGGAGTGTGGTGACTCTGTGCTAATGAAGGTGAAATACAATGACACTCCGTTTCCACATTAGGCTCCTCTCTGTGGCTGCGCCGTGACCTGATCTTCCCTTGCACACCTTCAAACTCAGACACGGCTTTATTAACATTCTTGTGGGGGCTGGGAAAGCTTTGTGCAGCTGAAACAAATCACAAGTCAAAGCTTCCGAGCAGTGCCGACTTTATGTTGAATTTTAAACAGAGTGCTCGGCGTCGGCACGGGCTGTGCTCCCCCATATATTTGCACATGTTTTACCTTATGGGGGACATTAAACATTGTCAATTTTGGAGTCAGGAGTTGTTTTTGCCTTTGACTAACAATTGTGCTTGAATGAGATGTGCTCACGTGACATCGTAACGACCTCAAACTGAAGGACAAGTCGTATTCAATGGTAGAATTTGCTGTTTACCTGTCAGATTTGTTGTTGACTTGGTTTATGGTTCATATCTGTAATTACTGGCCCTATCTACATGAAATAAAAACGATCTTCTCTGTCAGCGTGAATAAACAAACGTGAATAAGTTTGTTCACATAAGCTTCAGAAGATGTGATAATTGACTATTGAAAGAACTGTGGGATTAATTAATGCCGAACAAACAATGATAAGGTTCAAAAAGTCTTTCAAAAACATCGGAAATTTCTAGAACATGGACACAACTTATTGTTTTTTAATCAATACACTGAGTAAATAGTTATACGTGTGTTGCACTTTTCTTAACTAACAGATTCTACTTTTGTGAAATAAACAAAGTGAAATGTTTCCTCATCTCATAAGCAGCTTACATTGCAGAACAGAGATCATGCAAGATTTCTGTTCATTTAAAACCTGATCCTAAACGTGCACGTTCTTGTTTGTAAGATCAGAGAGGGACGTCATGCCGATTGCAGTGATCGATCTGAGAGGTGCTAAACCACTTCACCACTGTGCAGGGTTACATCAAATAATATGATCTAATCCATGTCATATTCTTGTAAAATGCCTCTTCTAAACAGACTTGCTCCCATAATGTGACTGATGGGCGACTGCATGAGCTTTGGAGAGGTTCTGCGTGACGTTCTGGGAAAGAGTAAATGATTCGATGGAGGAGAAAAGATGAGAAAATTATTGTGAAGGAGGTTGCAACATTTTTATGATGGACTTGTCATTATAGCGCAATTTTCCTTGAATGTTTTTATGAACTATAACATCAGCCTGCCGGGATTACGGGTTTAAACACTTTATAACCTGGTACAATGCCTCTCTCCTGTTGAATGTGCATTGTGCCTGTCTCATTAAATACATAAACTAAACTGAAACACAGAGTCTGTATCAGTGATAAATGTGAGTGTAGCAGCAGCGTTCCAGTGCTTTACCTGGCTTTCTTCAACTGTTAACTTGATTTTCTTCTAGGTGTTAGAGACAAACTGGCTGCGTCGAAAACCTTTATTTGTTGCTAGACTTTAGCTGCTCTTTCACATTTTGGTTGTGTTTTGATTTCCTACAGGAGAAAATGCCATTACTCACCATTGGCTCTTGTGCATTTTGGCCAGCTGAAATTCAGATTGACATGAAGTCACCTGCGTACAACAATATTCCTCGCACCTCACACTTTGTTCCCCCCGTCATTTAAAAACGAGGGAACATACGGAATATTGAAAGTTTCATTTATCCGCACATTTCCAAGATTACTTCCCTAATCCTTTTTAATTCATCTTGTTACAGGTTCTCAGGGAGCCAGACGACACACGGCATTACCTCGGCGCTGTCATCTTCTTCAGCGTGGCGCGAGGACCTCTCTAGATTCAAGTCCTTGCAATCACATCCATATTCTTGTAGAGCTGGGGACTTATGACTGGAGTATCTGACCCCAATTAGTACTTATCTCAGGGTCTTGTGGCGGTGCAATCGTGTGGAGTGGATTTGAAGTGATCATTGTCAGTCTGCGTGAGAGCTCGCATTAGTTTGAAAAATTACTCCCATCTGTCAACTTTATCTTAAGAGATTCAGCGCCGTCAACGTGAGAGACTTTTGGAACGCGGCGTCGCCATAAAACGCGGTGTCAGCACTTTTTTTTTTTTTTTTTTTTTATCTTTGGGGCTTAATAACGTTGAGTTGCAGTTCCGGGTGTTGATTGGATGCAAAGGTGAAAATCTAAGATGCTGGAAAAACGAAACAAACCAATATATATTCATGAGGTTAATTATAGATATATGGTAAAACTATACCTTTTCATTACCGAGCGCCTTGTGGAAGGGAACGTTATGCAGCAAGGTGTCGGATTACAGTTCAGTGGTAATTATGAAGATATTACACAAGTTTTTGTCCTGCTACTGTTCTTATACTCTTAGTTTAGTTTATTTAGGCCTAATCACAACCGCGTTTGACAATACAAAGAGTCATCTGTAAGAAAAATGTATTTATTTATTCAATTGTCTATGTTCACACCATCATAGTGTGTCTTTCATATTTCTTTATAAAAAACGTACCTAATTATATAACTAAAATGGCTAAAATAACTCAATGTGACATCAGCTTACACTCACAATTACCATAATAATCCAAATATGAGTATTAAAATGTGTCTTTACACGTCTTACTCTCCCCTTTTAAAGCAAATGTTATAATGATTATTTATGTTTTCATCCGTTTGTATTGTGATCTTTTCCTGTTGTGTAAAGCACTTTGAATTACTCTGAAAATAATACATTTTTAAAAGAAACTACCAAAAAACTATGCTTGCCAACCTTGCTGCCAACCTATCAAAACCACTGTTAAAATGAACTGAACAGCGAATCTTTCTGTGTAACTCCAATCTGTTTAATTTACACATTAAAGTCCAACACCCCACGCATGCTCCCCTGATTTAATGCTTATTCTAAATTAAGCCATTACCAGATCATGTTCCCGCAGAAAACATGCAGTCCCTTTATAAACCATGCTGATTGCTTGCTGATTTACTATTGTACTTCCCAATTGCTGTTGTTATATCACTTTCAACCAACGAGTGCTTCATGATCGGCTCGTGCCAAGAATCAGGAACAAGAGCAGTACATAATCACATTTTATATTCAAACTAGTGGATCTGCATCTGACGAACGCCCAGACAGCATGTGTCCTGGACCTTTGTTTTGTCCAGCTGCCGCCATCACCAGGGCCAGCACTTCTGCATAGTCATTACGTATTGATCTGCAAAGATGGAGAAATACTCAGACGGCTTTGTGCAAACGCCCACTCTCTGGTGCTCTGCTGCAGGTGGGCAACGGAAGTCTTCTTTTTTATACCAATTACTTAAACAGCACACAATTAACAGAATGAACAACACATGTACATTTATTTTATTTATTTTATTTATTTTATTTATTTTATTTATTTTATTTATTTTATTTATTTTATTTATTTTATTTATTTTATTTATTTTATTTATTTTATTTATTTACCATATTTATTTTTAAAGGAATATATTTTAGATTAATCTCTTGACTTTATTGTTGCCATTCTTTTTTAATGATTATTATTATGATGTATTTTTAATGGAGGTTTTGTGAGTCAATTTATTCATCCCTGAACAAGAATACATTTTAGTACCGTAGTTACAAAGGGTACTAAATAAAAAAAATTAAACAAACAAAACACAAATACAGAAAAGAGGCAAAAAAAAGCGGATTGACTGACAGACGGAGTTCAAGCAACTGAAGAAAGAATGAAAGAAAACAATGAAAACAATACGATAAAAGTGAATTTTAATGTTTAATGTGATATAATGTTGACGTCTAAGCTTTCCAAAAGATTGTAATATTGATATCCATCTATCTTTCCATCCATCTATCCATCTATCTCTCCTTCCATGTATTCTGTCCATTGATGAGACTTTGTAAAACTTTTACACAGCACAAGAAGCACTATTACATTCCTCCACTCTCCACCTCCGCTCCGAGGCACAAATCACCTTCCCCTCTTCCTCATCCGTCTGCAGCCTTTCCATCCTCCTGGAGAGAGAAGTTGTAAATCCGCTGTAGCATTTTATCATGCCGCGGCAACTGTGGGCGCTCCCTGTCAGCTCCGGCCGACCCCGCTGGACCTCTGCCACTATCGACCAAGTGACCCAGTGTACTATTAAGGGAAAAACAACATTTCCTCAAGCCAGCACCGAATCCCCTGAGCAGACGGCGAGTGGAAGGCAGTGATGTGAGTGGCGCAGGGTGACAAACACTTTGAACTCCAGACAACAGGAAATGAATGCAGGGTGCACGGCTCAAGGCACAGCACGCGGCGCGAGGCACACTTAAATTGACATGTCTATCGCAATGACACATGTTGATACCTAGGCTGTAGCCCCAGTGCACCATCGTGATTCGGCCTGCCCACCGCTGTTGGCACAGGCTGGACACATAAAGACAAAGCCCGCTATATGAATGCAAATACAAGGGGCTTATCTCTGCCATCCCAGGACCAAATGTCAACAGGGTGGAAGCAAATACAAATGCAAAGAGGCACATTGTGGTGGAGGGAGCAGGGGCTATAAACTGATCCCATTAAAAATCACTAAACTGGGTCAGACCAGGGCAAATGTGATGGTGTTTGGAGCCAAGGGCAAGGGACAAAAGGCTGCATAAAGTAGTCCAGATGTGTGTTTTTTTGACCATTTATCATTTTCTACTTGAATTGCTGAAAAGAAAAATGGAATGAATAGAGAAAATACTGCTTGCCTCTTAAGACTATGTAAAATATAGACTGTGTAAAATATATTTCAGCTGTATTCCCTTTTCAGAGGCACATCATTTGTTTCTCAATTTGATTAAAGTGATTCTTTCAGACGGCCCTCGACTTTGCAACCCTTAAAGGTGAGATCACTGTGTCGTAATGTTAAGATTAATTCAATTTCACATCATCAAGACTTTCTCTTACTCAATGATGAAATATCCAGATCAGAGCCTCATAACATGACATTTGTACATGATTTGACCTCGATACGAATACAAATCACAAAAGAAATCAATGCATTTATCATACTATGGGTAAAATAGGGTAAGGATAGATATGCAGTTCGGTTCATTCTAGGACACAGTAACTTTGCTTTCCAGTTTTTACCCGATATGATCTTAAATTAACCATAAATCTCATTTGCATGTCATGAAATCCACAGCTATAAGCTATACGTTTGCAATGTGTTTCAAACGCACATATGCATGCATCAGACTGAACATCTCGTCAGCATCTGTTCGAATTCCCCCTGGCTTTGCGTTACACTTCAGTGGCACGTGCATAAGAGCCACTGTAGTAACCGGTGTTAATTTAATGTACAATGGCCATAGCGCAGTGTTATTACCATGTTCTTTTCAGCGAGAGCGGCATCACCCGACTGTGCCGCACATAAAGGATGAGACCAATCAATGGGTCAGGATGGCCCCGTAATCCATTACACCGCATGTTATTGAAATACATTCAAATTAAAAGTCTATTTCCAGGGCTGCTGCGAACACGGAATAGCTGCCATTCATCGCAGCGGGTATCAATACTATGATTATCACAAATAAGCTCTGTGCAATTTAGGCTCCTGTATTAGTCATGAAAGACGCTTTGAAAGGGGAGAAAGTGCTTGACATTAGCTCATCTGATCATTTAAATCTATTTTTGATTGTGGGAGATGTGAAACCCTAGGCTCAGGTATCATTAATTGCTTGTCCTGCCTTCTTTCAGTCAACATAATGCTTTGCCTCCATTCCTATCTGCAACCAGATCTATTGAATGGAAGATGTAATTTACATGATTGGCAAGACATCTTATTGTCATTAGTTCGGAGCCGGTCGTTAAAAAGTTTTAAAAGGTCAGCTCAGTAATTTCATCTGCTAAGAAAATGTGAACAGATTCACAGGGATTTCCTGGAGGAAGCTGTTAATCACCTTGTGTTTCATGATCCTTTGTAGCATGTGTTAAACAAATGTTCATCAGAATACTTTCAAAAACAATCTGACATACACTACACACTACTCCTTCTAAAAGTAGTCGTACTTTGATTAATTTACTAGTACTCTGATTACTTTATGATTAGGTAATTAGTACATACAGCTCAGGAACCAACTCAAAAAAAGCATGAAATCTTTCCACTTATAAAACGTTTTGTTATTTAATCAAATTTCACACAAACTGCAGCAGAGGTGACAGTCCTCCTTAAACCAAGATGTATTTGTTTTGGTTACAATAGGTTTCTATGGATACCACATATTTTTGGTCAGGATTAGATTACTGCTTTTCTAAAAAAAAAAAAACGACTCACTGTGTTTACAACTAAAGTCATACTTTATAGAAGTAAAGCTGTTTTAGGGTCGCCGCCAGTATCTGTTCTATAGAAATGTTTTAATATATCACAAAACAAGCTTTGATGTCTTCACCTTTTCATGAAATCATATCAGACTATGCCTGCAAAAGCATTGGTTTGTTGAAAGTGACCTGAGGTTCAGCAGATTTTGTAAAATATGCATAAAGCATAAACCAAAATAAAACTGAATGCCTCTAAAACCTCTCTTTAGCATAATTCACTTTGTTATTGTGACACAGACACAGTATTTTACAAATAGGACAGCGCAGAGGCGCTGGGAACACTATAGGATGCTGCTCCCTTACAGGGGCTGGATCCAGAGGGACCACTTGGCCAGGATTAGCATGACAAGGTCCTGGTGCAGGGGCCTCCCTGAATCTAAATGAGAACACAGCGTCCAAAGTCCAATACAGGCATTTATAATATATCCGCTTTCCTGTCCTCAGTCTCATTGGCCCTTTGCCACCAGCACGGCAACTCACAATCAATATTCAGCCGTGATTCAGACCTGGAGCCAAGGTTACAGGTGTTTCTTTCATCTTATCAATTATAAGCATGACTATGATCTGCGGCTGGATTTATTCTTACTCTCTATATGTCACCATGAATTGAAGAGGTAAAGGGGCAAGGCTGCGACGAGATCAATGTCCGTGTCTTAATTATAAAATGATTTTCGTTCGTATAAGAAATAATGGAGCAACCATCAATAAATTAGTACACTGTGGAAAATGTATTTCATAATTCATGTTTGAACGACTGTACAAGGATTTTTCCAAGGCCTGATTCAATAAGCACCCTATACCTACCTTTTTAGTACACTTCCCCTTTTCCTCGTCATCCTGCTGTAAATTGAACAAACACGAGCCACGAGGGGGAAAAGTGCTGGCCCATATACATCAGATAATCAGCATACATTTTTCATCTTTATGTAGCTATACATATTGTTGTAATAGGTTAAAGCATCCCTAGTGTGAATAAACATAGTTACACAGAACACCTTTATTGATATGACAGTAAAGATGAGAATGAATCTATTTAGTATTTTCTCTAAATCACACAGAGCATTTCACAGAATTAGAATCCCAAAATGAGGAGAGCCAGTGCAAATAGAGATGAATTTTGATGTCAGAAGTGGTTTTATTAGTCAGTTCCCAAACACGCCTTATTTATGGACTCCCGACAAATCCCATTCAGTGGACCAGCGAGCATCCACCACCCAGCCCGTAATACAACACTTATTTCATCTAACAGTGAGAGTTATCACATTGTTTTGCAGTAAACAGGGACAATGCCTTTCTCCATTTGATGAGTCGCGGCTCCAACATCGAGACGCCCGTCTTTCTCATCAGCAGATCTAACATTCATCTGATAAACTCATTGGCACTTGCCGGAAGATCGCCCCCGGCAATAACTACGATCCCCTGCCATGAACAAGCTCGCGCAGGCCGATGTAGTTAGCGACCGCCGAACTCTTCCATCTCAACAAAATGGTCGCCCCTGTCTTCATCAATGAGGAAGAAGGTGCAATTTGTTTCGGAATTGAAAAACAGTTTCTGCAATAATGTGACTTTCATGGACTGATGTGAGGAAGGAAATGCACCATCTGGCTTAATATTATAACCACTGACAGGTAAAGTGAATACCTTTGAATGACACTACATAGTCAGGGTTTATCTGACACAGAGTATAGTATAGTCTTTTAAATCAGTATTATGTAGTTCTTTATAGTGATACCTTTTGCACAGTGTTGGAAAATAACTGAATAAAACTGAAAATAAATATTCAGAATTCTAATAGTAACTATATTCGGGTTATATTCAGCATACAGATACTTTTTTCAAATTAAAGGAAATACTTTGTGATAACTGGTCGTGTAATTAAGGTTTTACTGATTTGACTGATTTGACTGAAATAGAAAACATCGCTCTCTTGGTGAGTCAGATTTTTCTGTTTCTAATTAGTGATTAATACATGTACATGTAGTAATAATACAGTACTCTGATCAGAAAAAAGTAATGGGATTCATGTTTATGCAGCTTGTTTGGAATTGTGTAATACATTTTAAAAGTATTCTTCCCAATACTGTCAATATCAATGGTGACATTACATTCTAAGGTGAGTTTTTGGACAAGAAAACTTGAATAAATATAAAATATACATCTTAAATTGTATATGTGTGTTTGTTGTAAATTGTTTTTGATAATGACAATAAACTCAATCCACACGTATGAATCCACAAAGTGTCATTCCTTCTTTGCCATTTGCCAATCACCAGGTGTTGTTTGTTGGATGTGTCCCATTACTGGGTCTAACCTTCAAACTCGCTCTGTAGAATTAGAGCTTCCCCTTGAGCTAAATGAGAAGTCTGTAAACTATGGCCGCCAAAGGTTTACTTCATCTCTTTTCGAGCCTGTCGCTCTCATCCTTTTTTTATTTGAAATCCTGCATCTGGTAATTTCATAATTATGGGAGGGGATTATAACGAAGGCAGCCGGAGCGCCAGGTTAATTGGATTTTTCACCTCAACGGGACCAGATCTAACTCGCCTATGGGGCGCCAGCGTGGATTTTTGAAGTTGTGGACAGGACAAAAGAGACGGAGGGAAGAAAGGACCGAGCGCTTTGACTTCAAGAGTTGGAGAAGTTAGTGTTGCGCTGCCAGAGTGTTTTGGCGTGAGCGGTGGAGACTTTGATGCTGATGCCATCTATAATTGCAGTTGTGTGTTCCACTCTAGTTGGGAGTGGCTTCTGCACTAGTTATTGATAACCTCACAAATGTGCTGAAGGATTTGAAATAACACTTTGAAAGAGGAAGAATAAACTTGATTACAGTGTTCAACTTTTATTATATATCCGTGTCCCTCTCGGCGTCTCAAGAGAGAGATTTGTTTGGGTTGGCAAATTATTTTAATGAACTGAATCAGCCCAAAAAAATAAAGAAAGAAATAAAATACATTGCTTGAAAATAGTCTTTTGTGTCATTTTCCTTTATGGTGCCAAAACACAAAATTACTAGCCTTTTTGTGACAATGTGTGATATTTCATTTATCATTTATTAGATCTACTCCAGTGAGAATTGCATCATTTTTCAGTTGCCCAGCTCCCATTTCTGCAACTACTGTGTGTCTGCAGTTTACATGATCCTGATGCCCTTACGCCGCTCTCTTTACGCCAGTCTTATTCACCTTATTCCAACCACGTTTGCTTCTTTCTGCTACGGATTTGCACTTTGTTTTTGCACTTCCAGTTGTTGAAGTGAGTCAACACTGCACATTTTTTCCCTTCTGTACGCCTTGAAAACGGTTTTGTGTCTATTGAGATCGTCAGCTCCGGAATAAGGTGAATATCGTTGACAGATTATGGTGTTGCTTGCCTTTTCTAACACAACCTACTGCATTTAGAAGCTCGTTATTGGCACGACGACCAACGTGTGACCATTTCAAAATAAACCTTGAAAATTAAATACATCACACACAACCTTCTTTCATAGCTTGTCTATTTATCCATAGCAATAACCTGCATTTGTTACACTACATTATGATTCTCATCTATTGGATCATGGCTTTCCACTAATTGCATCATATCTGTCTGAAATGCCCCTGATGGAGAATATTAGCTCTTTCCAGTTTGCTTCAGTGTGTTTCTTCTCACATAAGTCTTGTGTGTGTTAGTCAATAACACATCCGTCTTTAGCGGTTCACCTCCATTCTGCTGACAGGATTCTTTAGTTCTCTTTTCCACAGACCGATGATGCGCAGCTCAGTGGGACCTGAGGAGCTCGCGGCCCCTCGGCTCCTGGCCCATTTCTGAATCAATGTTTGACAGAGGCCCAGCGTCTAATGCTGAGGAGTAAAAAGTGCCCAGCAATAAAAGAACCAAAGATGTCTGCTCTGGTCACTGACAGATCTGTTATTGTTCTGCGATAAAGAAACCTACTTTTAGATGGTTTATGGTTTGATTAGACACACGTTTTATTGAAGAGTTTTGACTGTGTTATTTAGTTCATGTCAAAAAGTAAATATGAATAATTATGATCAGGTCTCAGACTATAAATAAATAAATAAATAATAAATATTTGGCTGAATGAAGAATTTCTGTTTGTTTGTGGTTTTTAATTGTGGTGTAGTGCACAGCAAAACTTCATGGAGCTATTTCACAAATTTGTCTGCCTTGTTTAAAAATCTCATTTCAAGCTATTTACCAGATATTTGTATTTACCTAATTGAAAATGTGTTTTCTTAATACTAACAAAATTTTCTTTTCATTGAAACCAGTGAAATATGCTATTCACTGGTCAATAGTCTGAATATCAGGCATTTTAACAAGGCTAGGTATTCCTTTTTTGCAGTGTGCAGTAAACGTTTCAAAATGATATTCTTCCTTTGAAACTTCTTCTACAATAGCTCGCTCCTGGACAAATAAGACATCACAAAGACTTAATTGCGGCGTGTCATTTTAAACTCTGGACTTACGAGTCAGTAATAAAGCTTAGATGTTGATGATGTAAAGTAAAGAGGATGCCACCTGGCTGCAGGTATCTTGTGAACAGCACACTTCTAATTCCCAATTGGGAAAATGTTCTATTCCCGTTTCACTCCCTGATTTACTGTGTCTGAGACCGCACAGAAAAACAAACTTTACAAATGTACCCAGAAGCCCTCGTCATTTTATTTCACCACAGCTGAAACCATATATGAAACGTATATGAATCTTATTTAACAGCTTCGAAAAATGACTATGATTTTCCGTCATTATTACGCCTTGTGTGATTATGTTTGCCATTTCAACAGTGTTTCACCTCAACGTAGACTGACATACAAGCGCTTTGTGCACGGGATCACCTAAACCACCGTCATTACTTTTTCTGCCACAATTTTGTAGCCTCAGATAATTGCTCCAAATGTCACCTAATTGTGGAAAGAAAAAAAAGTCAAAACAACACACATCCCACACGGCATTATGTGCAGCCACTCAGATGTAAAGTGCTTGACTTTATTTTTTTTTTCAATTTTTTGCCAACTTCTGAGTCACTTCCTTCAAAGCTAAACGGTAAACAGTGCAATTTGCCGCTTCCCCACTGAGCGCTGTCACTTTGCCTCGACTGGTGCTGTATTAAAATGCTCCATAATTTAGCATTACCTGAGGCATAAAGTGAAGCAGACGTGACGACGAGCCCCGGCATCTGCGCTAGACATTAATTAAAGCCAATATATGTCATATGCAGATGTATTATGGGTAATGTATTTCCACGACGCCAGCCGAGTGGAACATTGTGACCCTTGTTACAGCTCTATGGGTCTCTGCTCGACTAATGGTCTTATACAGGACAAGATAAGCTGGACAATGCGGGGAACCGGTGTCATTTTTTCGAACCTTTATTAGTGTTACAACCACACATAGGGAACATAATTTTACAATGCAATTTTCCTACCTGAGATTCTTAAACTTGAATCACATGGGAATTTGGCTTCTCTAACACAGATGGAGAAATTAGCTTTATCTACTATGCAGCAATTTAAAAAGAAAAATGAAATAAAATTGCTAGAAAACCAAATTTTGCTTCAAGGTGCTTGGGACATACTTACAACCTGAGTAAAAAGTATACTTCATTCATAACAAAATAATGACTTTTTTCAACTGTTAAAAAAGAAACTGTCAGTTGACAAAAAATCTCACATTTATTTTATTTGTTAAACAAGTGTTGAAATTTACATCAGTCTTAAGTGATGAGCCCCTTGGTAATATGTTTACATAAAAAAATGAGCTACAGTACAGCAAATATACCAGTGCTGGAAAATATTCACACATTTTCCGTCCATTTGGAAAGTTTTTCAATAAATTAATAATGTTCAAACCTGGGTGGAAGAACTACATTTATCAAAGCAACGTATTTATTGTCAAGTCAGTTTCAGTCTCTCTTCCCGTCGCTCCGGTATAAAGTTAAGTTACACAAAAAAACTGTGCAATGCGTACAATTCACCCTATAACCTGTTTGTCCCATTCTACTAATGCCACTAGAAATCAAAGCAATAGTCTTAAATGGGCGTAAGCAAAACACTGTTCACAAGTGGATAAGGTGAGTATGGCATTTGTCGGACCTTCCATATTTTCCTAAACTCTCAAATCTACTACCATGAATGAAGTGTTAAAACCATAAACACGCTGTTCAACATATGTGCACCTTCTACAATAGTCTCTCAAATGTTAACATTTTGAAAGTAAAAGGTTTCTTCGTATTTACTGTCTCCCAGGATTTTTACACTAGCAATACAACAAAATATATATTTTAGCAATTTCCTCGACAACAGTTCAAATGTACAGTTGAGAAAATATAAGGCCAGGGGCTTGATTGCTAGTGGTTATACAATCCAAACTTCATGTGATGGGGAGTGACTGGGCCTGCATATTCCCGCACCTTTAACAGTCTGAGGGAATATGTGAGTCCGTGTGCTGATCCATGTGTGCTGTTTGTCTACAATAAAACCATGATTTTATAAAGATGAAGGTGAATGTATGTACAGCCTTTAGATTGGGAGAGTTTTGATTCAGTGTACCATTTCATGTTTTTGGCCTTTTTAGTGTTTATTACTGCTGTACTTTAAAAATCATTTATTCAACAGCAGCAGCACATTTAAATACATAGTTGGTTTGTCTCTTTAAATTTAAATTCCACTCTGCATTGTATGTACAGTCTAGAACTTTGCGATGCCATCAGAGTCTGTTGGTCTGAGGACAAAGTGGGTCGAGTGGTATGTTTAAATCGAGATGGCAACGCAGATGGGGGAGGTGAGGCGCTAAAAGGTGGCTATGCCCAGGAACTGCTAAGCTCTGTTAAAAATAAAACCAATGCCCGGGTAGCTTGACTGGAGTGTCCTCTCAGAGGCAGGGGCTGCAAAAGAACGAGGGGGTTGGGGGGATTTAAATACATTTAAAGGCTTGTCACTAACTGCATCTGTCCTTCCCGTACGTCGCCTTCAGGGATGCACTCCTCTTTATTGATGGGGATAATATAGCCATCACTGCTCCCCCGGCCTATCTGGTAATAGGCCTGGAGCTGGTTGCTGGAGCCCAGGTTGGGCATGCTCTTGTAGAAAGTGTCCTCAGCCTCACTCTTTTTGGACGGGGACAGGTCGTCCACCACGTCAGGGCTGCTCTCGGGGAAAGGAGAGTCCCTCAGATTTGGCATGCTCGTGTACAGTGAGTCTCTGTTGGGGGACTGAGGGCTTTCCTCAGTGTTAGTGGTGGTGGTGAGCTGGGTGGTGTAGGTGTCCTCGTCTCCGTCAGGCCTGCCCTTCCTCTGGGGGGCGTACAGGAGAGAGTGAGTTCTCTGGGGGATGAGCGGCGCCTCCAGCTCCAGGCCCACAGGGTCGTGCACCAAGGAAGTAGCATCTGCCACAATGGCGTCGTCCTCGCTGCTGCTGCCGCCCACCACCGTCACCCTCGGCGGAGCCCGCTCCGTGTGGTGCCGGTGGTGGTACTGCGGGGGCACGCGGGGGCGCGGTGGGTGGTGTAAACTCAGGTGCTGTTGCTGCTGCTGCTGCTGCTGCTGCTGCTGCTGCTGCTGCGGTGGTGGGTGGCTCTTGTTACAGGCACGCAGGTTGTTGTGTACTAATTCAGAGATGATCATTTTTTCAAAGGCAGCGTCGTCCAGACTCAGGCCGCAGTCTACTACCTGCACACTGTTGCCAAAGTCGCCGTTGCGTAGCGAGTAGCTATTGTTAAAGTTACCATTTAGCGGTAGTGTATCCATTGCACTTGTATCCCTCACCACGTTGTTCAGTGAGTGCCCTGCAAAGAGAGGAAGACGTGAGGGGATTTCACATTAGTCAGTCGCAGAGAGCAGCAAATGTCAAGCAAGTTTAATGCTGTTTAGGATGCAGTGAAACAAGTCAGATTAAGCCATGCCATAAACTGGTTAGTTAGGCACAATCCTTCACAAACAATAAACTCTCATGCATCGTTTGTAGTGAGAAATCATTTTACTTTCTGGCATTTAAAGAGTTTATTTTCCCTTTGAAAAATTGCTTTTTAAAAGCAGAGCACTATGCGTTTTAGTTTGCCACAGAAGTGACACAGCGATGAAAGAGATCCCAAACAACATTAAGTGACATACTGGGACATTAATCACTATCACAGACACATGGGGCAAAGGAGATGTCCACAGGAATGAAGCCGCAAGCGGACGAGCTACAATACTCAAGAGGTTTTAGCAGCTAATGGATTTGGTTGTGCCGAGGGAAAGAAAGAGACAAAGATGAAAAAGATGACATGGACAAGAAAGGGAAAATATTTGTGTATAAACATGGGACAGCCATCTTTGTTCTCACTACAAGGGGAGCCAACAAGCAGCACTCCACCATCACCACACACAGCAGGTGAAGAGACTCACTGAAGACACTCACATCATGTCTGTCTGCTCAGCCTATCTGGTCTAAGAGCAGCTGATGTACAAAAGAAAGTAAAATGATTTATTGGAACATGAAAAATAATCAGTCCAAAAGAAACAACAAAACAAAGTCATAACTGCAGCTTAGCGGGAGCAAGGGTTCAGCAAATTAGGGAAACAAGCATTAAAGGGCTTTTTGTCTGACAAATTTAATGCTACGTTTGTAGTTCGGTCTTTGTTCTGGGGGGTTGCTGGCGTTACGTGGTGGTTTGTGTCTCCAAAACTGGTAAAGGTCAGATCTCGCCCGCAGCCCAGCACTTGGCATCTGTCACGCTGACAGCTCCCCGAGTCCCTAACAGAACCAGTGCAGAATAACAGAGGAGCGGCTGGGGTCACTGCCGGTCATGTCAGGAATGTCTTTGGGCATGAGGGTCATGCAAAACACTGGCCAAAAACATAAATATTAGCTTCTCCATGATTAAGTGAGCAGATAAAGGAAGAATGTGGGGCCATAGATCAGTGAGCGCTTGTAAAACAACAGATTCATGTAGAAATTTCACAGCTAGCCATAAAGTACCATTTATCAGTGATATATTTAAGCTGCTATGGGAACATTTTTGTGAGCTAAAGTGTGCTAGGCTTAGTTTTGATTACATTGTACTGTTGTTTTAATATTCATGGAGCATTCTTGCATTTGGGGAAACTGACAAAGGGCAAATCAGGCTATTTCTTGACTTTGTCGTATTTATTTTTTGCCAGAGTCGATGTTTGAATAATTTAATGAACCACTTGCTCATTGAGTGTGTTAATGGTCTAAAATCAAAGTAAAACCAGTGATTGTGCCGGGGTTGGTTCGGTTGTTTTTAAATAAGCATGCTGAAAAAAATTTACATTTGATAGGCAAAGTTAAGTTTTACTCCCATACTTGTCTCTCTGTAGGTCACTATAGAGGGAAGCACAAGGGAAGAGCACAGACAATGGAAGATGTTGTTTCAGCGTCAAAGTAACAGTAGGGCATTCGTCAGTGTTAGCTTTACAGTACATCTCCATATGTACTCGAGGCTTTGTGCAAAAAGCATTAGGAACAAATAATGAATCAACTGATAAACTGTGCAGCATAAATCTTAATAAGCATGCAGTTTATACTAGAGCCTCACGTCTTTACCACTGTTTACATTATCTCCTGCCTGAACACAGTATCCTATTCCACTCTTAATCATTATGTCTCATTCCGGGTTTGGATAAGGGAAATCCGAGAGTGTCCTGGGTGGACCAGGACCAACCACAGGAATCTCCACCCACCATGAGAGCATGTGCTGGGCTTTACACATACTCAGTGGATATGTGCGCCGCCACACATGTAATATTTAGACTCTAATGTTGTAACCACAGTCTGAATGCGATGGGACACTGTAAAATGGCAACGCAATGATTTGAGTTCAATCGAAAAATAACTATAATCCAATTTGAATCTTTTGAAATAAGTCTAAATCTAAAAAGAAATATTGGGACAATGCTGCATTTGACCCAGTCCGTCATCAAAACCAGTAGATTTTTTGTCTGGATTGTAAAAACATTGTGCCTGATGTTCAAGTAGTTGATATTTTCGTGTGGTGTTTTGGTTCAGTGCTAGTGCAGCCTCTGCAGCTTTGTAAGGGAATTATAAATATCGTCACAAAGGCGCCGGTACAGCTGGCAGCCCGGTGTAAACGCTCCGCTCTTTTCTCACACTTTTTTCACACTTATTGTGCTTTATCTTCTGTATTTTGTAAATATTTTTTTCTATTTTACTGTACGATAGGGACACGCGCTGGAATCGTTTTAATTAATATTATGAAATTTCCCCATGTGGGACAATGAAGGAATATCTTACAGGTTCTGAGCTTTGACATATGCCGGGTTGAAAGGTTTATCAGAGTTTGTCCATCTCTCATAAGTGTAAAACCCTTTCAAATGCAATGTCCTCAGAATGTTTTTAATTCCAGAATGGAGGTGACTGGAGGCAAAATCAAGTAGACCGTAATACATTTTCAATTAATAATTGACATTAAATCTAAATGCTAATGGTTTTATGACTTAATAACAATAAATGAGCAACACATTTGAATTTCCAAGGTAGGAATGTCAGTTAATTTGTTTTTCTATAACCAAAAAGTTTTGCTTCACAAAAAGTATAAGTTTTGGTAAAGTCTATGTAAATAATGTTTACGTTAACATTTAAATGCTCAGTGTCATAATCTCCTATTAATTAAACAGATAATATCTTTAATTTGCTACAACCTTACAACATTTTTTCATTGGACTAGACCGGTTTCTTTATTTAAATCACATTATGTTCCATTTCTCTTTAGCCTCAATTCCGGAATTTCGAATTAATTTATGAACATAGTTTTGAAGCTGAGAATGAGAAAAAAAAGCGTGTCCTGCAGGTTGAAACGTTATGTGTTTATACAGTGCCCCATCTCATTCAGCTTTTGACAACATTAGATAATTCTGTGAGGATTTGGGGGGGGAAATGATTAAGAGGGAACGGTAAAGCTAGACTATTTGAAGCTCTTGGATGGCAGAAACCTTCTAAAAGACACACACACGATACAACAGAGCAGAGTGAAAGCAGTGAAGTATTTAAGAAGCACACCTGGCGAGTTAAAGACTGGAGCCGTGGGGGTGTTACATACGACTGTCTCGGCCAGTAAGGTGTTATAAGGGTTGTTAGTGCCTTGAGGTCGCAGAAGAGGGTTTGTTAGTAGATAATTTCCGGTCATTCCTATAAAGTGTAGAGACAAGTGCATACATTTCAGAGAATTATAGCAAACACAAAGCAGACAAACAACTTTAATAGAGTGAAGAGAGATGAGGGATGATGCGGTCAGCCTGCAGTGAATGTCATTGGGGCCAAGTCTGAATTGGATCATTTGTTTTGGGGGGTGAGGAAGCCAAATAAAGATGGGTGACACTTTATTTTACACCACTGTCTAACTACATACGTTTTCAATACAAAGCTCATATCATTACATCATTAACTTAAATTTAGAAGACGTAATCATTTTGTCATCCATGTTTAAGCTGGGATGTTTTATGTATTGCAATATTGTGGAGAAGCTAATAAAGCTCTAGAAATGGTGATTTTTCTTTTTGAAAGACGTTTGATGCAAATTATTACCGTCATATTCCAAATAATTAATATTTAAAAGTGCTTACAGTGATTTCATCATGATGTCTGCACTGAAATTGAGCAAAGGATCATGCCCATGCAAGCAAATGAGCTGGTAATTTGATATTATTGTGAGGCTTGTGACAATGCGCCATCAGGATATTGTGGTTATTGTTAAGTATTTGTTCATATTAAAGGAACACTGCAATAAATAGTGCAGTGATACAGTGTAAAACTGCAGTGGTGTAAAATAGTGTCACCAACATCATCTTTATTGTGACCAAAATACATTTCCTTCAAAAGCTACTCAACCTTTCCCACCTGAGGTACAGAAGTATTCCCCTGCCATCCATCACTGCTGCTAAATGCCACCTGTCATGTTGCTAAGTCTCCGGGGATCTTTTTAATGACAAGGAAGAGCCTTTAGTGCTTTGACCCACTACCATTACCCCCCTGAGTAATCAATACAAAACCTCTACATTAACAAAACGTCTATAAGAATTATGGGGCCAGAGCATATGATTCAATGTGTTTTACTTTTTTGGCACGCGACAGCCACAGAAGAGGGAGAAAATGGACATGTATAGCTGCAGCGTCAGAAGTCACAAGAGGGAAGACGAGAGGAGAGCTCGGAAAGCCATTTTAGAGGCAGGGAACACGCTAAGCATTCCAGGTCAGCCAGAGTTGAACATCATCTTCTCATCATCATATTTGTGCTACAGCTAAATAATAAATGACTGAGCTTTTCCCCTCTTCCTTCTCTTACAAAGCCCTCGATAAAGTAACACAGGTCACCTCAGATGCCCGATGACGAATAGTGCGCTTTCACAAATGCATTTTTGCTGGTATTATCTTCGGCCGTTTTAGCTGGGATTTTTTTGTACGCGAACTTTGAACTTAAGTCAGATGTTAGATGGCACAGGGTATTTGCAAACAGATTTACTTAATCCTCTTTTTGGCAGGACTGTGCAGTACTGTGCAAAGGCCATAAGCAGGTTTATCAATGTATGTTTGATCCACAGAAACAGTAGAAATACTTTTGTACAGGAGAAATACTAACATTTCATGCCACGTTCTCACAAAAACATAAAACAACCCCCAGTATTTTTTACACTTCACTGAGACATTTTACAGCAGACTTTCCTCTCTTAAGCTATAGACTTTTATGGTGAATACCAGGGTTAGATCGGTGTAGCTGGTATTTTGAGCCCGATGATGAAATGTGTGCATAAGTGTGAGCGGAGAGAGGTGGTGTGCACTGACCTTGGTTGAGGGTGGAGGTGCTGTTGATGTCACCTGAGATAAAGGAGGACTCCGATTGCTTTCTTACGGTGTCATTCCACATTCTCCTGATTCGACTCTGCCAGGTCAACAAGGGACAAGGGCCATTAGGTCTTTGTTTTATTTATTTAAGGCAAAAGGAAAAGTGGTGGGACACTAAATACACTCGGGATCAAGGGCACTGAAGACACATATTTGCTGATTTTCAGGTGACCTACATGCGCTTTTCTAAAAGTATATATAGTATATCAATTTGCCCTTGGATAAACTGGGGGGTTTGTATCATACAGTATGTTTAGCCAAACATAGATGCAGCGCAAACACACCAACAAAACATGAACCTTAAAATGTTATATTTTCTGAAATGTTTTCTCATTTTTATGCAAGTCTGAAGTTATATTTGGCTGATACATCCTTAATATCTCTGCTTGTGTCAGCTTTGTCAAACCAAAAGACCTGCTGACCACCATATTTGAAGTTTGTCGTCCGTCATATCCATTAGTAACCTCTATCCACAAAGCCTGCTTGTGCAATGTGCATACCGCTACGTCTGTAGATGCACAATGTCTATACTTTTCTCATATGCATAAGTGCTGGCAGTGCTGCTTAAATATTTCCATGCATGCAACGTTAGTGCGAATAGATAAAAGCAAGTGCTGAAGGGTGCAGAGCAGGGTAAATGTGCTCATGCAGTACATGGCATGTTTAAGTCTTGATCTGACTGCAGACCTAACACACATTGCTTTCTCTGGTAATGAGGGCACATCGTCATGTTGGTCCTACCTGTGTCCCAGAGGAGTATCTGGCACTGGTCCTGGTGGTGGACGTTTTGGCTGAGCTGTGGGAGTTCTCCGTGGGCAGCCCTCCGCAGCAGTACGTGTGGCGGAAGCACTTGCTGTACTCTTTGCGGACCTGCATAAGCAAACAGCCGCGGGTTTACACTACATGTTGACTTTACATATGACTGAGCCTGGAATCTACACGCCAGCTCTATTGATTCTTCATATCAGCACACAAAGCTCTGCGGATTCCCCACGCACCGTCTGTTTAACATTCACAGAACAGTGTGCGCGGTGCCTACCTTTTTCTGCAGAAGACAGTGGAAGATGAAGATGAACATTCCTTGGAAAGTGTTGAAGATGGTGAAGAGGTAAGCCATGACGATGGAGGCCTCGTTGATGAAGAAGAGGCCAAAGGACCACGTCAGGCCCAGCAGACACAGCAGAGCGAACGCACCCATCACCCAAGACCTGCGACACAAGACAAAACAAATACAGCCGTTACTTAAAGGACCAGAGACGTGCCCAATGCGTTCAGTTGTGTATGAGAAAGCAGGGAAAAGGTTATGAACATGTACACAATATACAGGCACATCTGAAATAACAAATATTGTAGAAAGTTTATATTTTATTACCTTATCTTTTTAAAAAAATAATGCACAGATGTCTTGTGAAAGAATCCATGTGTGTTTCACAACTACACGTTCACACAATATTCAGATTTCTTCAGAAGTGCCTGTAATTTAATACCCTTACTTGAACTTTCCCAAAATCCTGCCTTGAATCTTGATCTTATTTGATGCAATTTAGCCTGGCATAGAGGTGCAATCAGCCTTGTTTGTTATCTGGAGAGTGCGTTAAGTAGGTTTAAATTGACAATAGTTCCCGGCTTGTGTGTGAAGGTCTATCGGGGGCCTTCAGACACCAGCTCAGATCAGTATTCAAACGAAATATCTCCACACGCTGATGATGATGAACATGAAGGACACAAGGACAGTTTCAGAGAGGAGGATGGACCGGCGAGAGGAGCATCAGACAGACAAGAGGAAGCAGGAAAAGTCAGAGTAAGATCTACAGTCTAGAGGTTTCCGGTCAGCGTGTCCTTACTTGATAAAGCGTTTATTATCTTCATAGCTACAGAGAGCATGATGAGCAGGGAGAGAAAGACACAGTTAGAGTAAGCGTGGGTTAGTCGGCATGTACTGTATGTTAGCATGGCGTTTGAACGATTGAAACATTACGACTGGTATGTGTCTGGCTGCAAACGGTTGAAAAATGAACCAAATTCCCCAAATATACAGAAATTAAAATACCTAAATCAGGGCTATTTAACAACATTTTCTTGAGGGCCAGATTTTTGGGGGACAATTTGGGGCATAAATATCCAACAAAAGAAACAACATTTACAAAATTGCCAATCCAGAACTGAAGCAGAATTAAACTCAGTCTAGACTAGCACTAGAAACAACCAGGACTAAACCGAGACCAAACCAGGTCTAAAACTGAATTTAAAAATGACTAAACCAGGACTAAACCAGTAAACAAGAGAATATTGGCTATATGTTTAAATATTTTAGTATCATGTATACTATCCTATGTTTGTATCCTTACATAAACTCAGGGGAAACCCTCAAAAGCATAAAAAACAATACTATTTTAATTAACATGTTTGTTGTAGTGTATTAGTAATGTATAGTACAAGCTTACCCAGGCAAATCTGTATTATAGTAGCCATCACATACGCGATAAGTGCTGTGAAGCGCAGGACAGAGACAGGAAGAATGAGATCGAGCGAGAGGAGAAAAGGGAATGCGTTAACTTGGGCTTGACATGCAGCGTGCAGTGACACAAACAAAAGAATACATTTATGCACACAGATCACAAATCCACGTGTTGCTGTGTTCAGTGACTGCGGTTTCTCTGATGAGCACAAATAAACCAACAAGTCAAAAAATGAACCCTTATTTTTTTTCTGAATGCGAGCCCTGATTGCAGTTTTACCACAGAGCTGTAGTGTTGCACGCTTTCATTAAGAGAACAAAAAAATATAAACAAACTGTGGGTAAAAATAGAAGAGCTGCTGCTGCTGCTGAAATGCCTGTTTGTAAAGGAAAAAGTAATGAGTACAAACAGACGCACAGTAGCAAATTGGAAAACTCTGGTGTTCTAACGTACAACAAACACATCAAACACATCATTCATGGGAAGCGCCAGCCACAAAACAGAACAATTAAAAAGACATTGGTTTACATTTCAAAGCAGAACAAGTCGTAAATGTGGCGGGGACCGGGAGGTGGTCCGGCGATGGTGGCTGTGGTTTGAAATTCTCCTCTGAGATCTATTTAGGAAAAGCGGCGTTTGACATGTTCCAGCAGGAGCAAATTCTCCTCCAACTAACCTGTTATTGTAGCTGTGTGGGGACATTCACGGATGTATTGGCATCAATGTGGGGAAAATGGACAATATGAACTATTTTGGTTGATAAAATTGCGCTTGGTTTTTGCATCGTGCTAATAGAGGTTGGAGATGTATCGAAACATTTATTATATTGCATTTGTTGCTTTAGAGAAAAACTACATTTGAATATGAGTAGATAGTCCATTCATGCAACTATAATGACCTAAAAAACTTCTAGTGTAATTTTACAAACAAGAATATAAAATTAAATGTCTGTCTTTTTTTTGATGAATTTTATTTCATTTGTTTTATTTGATTTATCTATTTGAAAAGATACACAGCACATACATCAAACTATGTAAACGTGCTGTAGATTTGCTGATATGAGCTCATTTGCATCAGTAGTCCCTTTGTCAGATTTAAAAAAACACATCCTAAACGTGTATACACATTAAAATCACACAACTAAAATGGACAAATGCAATTATATATAAATAAATAAATATAATATGTATAAAAAAATGCGTTTTAACAAGCCACTTTTTTTGAATTCCCGTTTAGTGTTGAAGCTACACCAAGACATTTACCCAAACATCTTCCTCTCATCTAATATTTTACAACCAATTACAATCATGACACGTTTACGAATTGACATCTAAAAGACAGAAAGTATTTGAATAGTTTTCCCTCTTTGTAAAAACGCCACTATTGCCTGCCATGTCCTCACTGTGTACGATGCAAACGCACACACCGCACACACCGCACACACCGCACACACCGCACACACCGCACACACCGCACACACCGCACACACCGCACACACCGCACACACCGCACACACCGCACTCAGCGCCTCAGCACACACAGTTTCACTCCGGCCGCTTTATGATGTGAGTCAGGCCTGGCTCGACTCTGTGGTTTGGATCCACACAACAGAGGACGAACAATTCACAAAGTCATATGCAGTCAGCATTTGAGCTCTATTCCCAAGAACACAGAACACATCGGGACAAAGCAAAGTCTATATGATTATTTTGGAGCGTGCGTTATGAATAAAATCATTATTGCTGAAATAAAAGCGTCTCGTTTTGCTGCGGGCAAAAGCAGCAGAACAGCACCAGTGTTAAATGTTGAGCGTGCGTGGGTTTGGTAGACGAGACTTCTTTAACTTACTTTATATTCTCCAGTCGACTGGAGTCTGGTTTCAGGGTGGTGGAGTGCTTCACCATTTTGTACATTGTGATGACCAGGAAGATGAGGTTGAGCTGTTAGAAACACAGAGAGGACATGGTCAATGCTTATAATATTGATAAATACATACAGACATAGATACAAACATAAATCATACTACTGGTAATAATCATTGTGTTATGTTTATTTGCATACAATCAGAAGAGCTTATCAAATGTTCTAAGTAACAAAGGTTTTTATGTTTGGAATTAAAAAAATACGATAAAAAATATGACGAAATTTTAATTTAAGGCAGGGAACATTTTTTTTTGCTTGCTCATATTGATCGAACTCAATTCCCTGTTGATTTGATTTTGTCATGCTAAAAACTATTTAAAATACATTGAATCATGGCAATTTAACACAGAATTGTCAAAGTCTTCCTCTTAAAAATGTCTTTGAATTTTTGACACAGTTTTGGTTCAGTTTATATTTTCAAGACATGTTTTCCTGTTTTTTGTCAAAGTTGGTAATACAAAAATGTGTTACCCAGAAGCGTATTTGTACTAAAACTAGTATTGCAACTGTATACTGTACTTATGTGAGCAAGTATCAATAGTGTTTGATGTTTAAAATAATGCCCTGGTAGCTTCGTATTACTTTAAAATTGCACCGTATTATTCTGACGTCTCAGTTTCAAAAGCGTATTCGTAAATGTATCGGCATCATAATATTCAACATTGCTCAGGCCTGCTTTATTTCTCTTTTCCGCTGGGCTCATTGAGGCTCTCTCCATGGGCTGATTGCATGTGGCGAGGTGATGTATTGATCCTAACAGTCTTTTGATAGCAGCATGCAGCCCAACACAGCCCATTCTTGTCCGGGAGTGAATGTCTAAGGTCTGCAGTCGGGCTCACAAAGGTCATTCCTTTATTCCAATCCATTTTTCTTTCGACTCTGTTTTGACATTCCTAAGATAACATGATAAAAAGCCGTGTTTACAAGGTCCTTTTTTTGTTTCGCTCCAGCTACGAAACACCATTCTTTACTCTTTGAAATTCACGTCGGAGGCACATATTTCAATTTTATTTACTTAGAAATTCCTTGACATTATTTATACATGCGTTGCTTGCAGAACAAACGCAGTGCTCCCAGCTCCTGCGCTTGCTGTGTCAGAGAGACTAGTTTGGCCCCGGAATACATGTTTTTGAACTAAATTATTTGGAGCAGGTTTCATGCTGGTCGCTCCTGCTTTTGTGCTTCTAAAATCAGGCTATTGATTTTTTTTAAGGGTACGGAATGGATGCACACAGATATCTATGTCCATGCCACGGGCGCGCTTTAGATTTAATACATTAACACAAGAGAACAGACGGCGTATCTCTTTCCCTTTGTTCCCTCGCTCCATCCCTCCTCATCTGTCCAAGAAGCGAACACGAATACAGTGTTGTAGCGCGCTCCCTCCAGCTCCTGCTTACAATATTTCACTATGCGCACGAAATTATATGAAGTTGTTGGTTTTTTTTAACAAGAGGAGCTCTGATATCTACTTCTTCTTTTTTTTTTTAAATTCCCTTTTGGGTAGACCACACTGGCACGGCTGCATTTTCTTTTGTATTTCTGTTCAATTTGACTTGTTTTTCTTTCCCCGCCGCTTTTTTATTTTAGCCCTGATGGATTTTAATGCGTTTTCATGCTCGCATTGATATAGAATGACACTAAATTTGGCGCCAGTCAGCCTGTCTGAGCCCAAGTGGAGCAATAGATGTTTATTGGATTAGTCTGTGGACATGCAGACATCTGAAGGCTCTCCACTCTATAAATACGAATTAACAGTTTTTTTCCCCCTCTTGTCTTATGCTATATTTAAATCTTTCACTTCCTTGTATCGCCCCCTTGATGCTGGACAATCGTGGTATCTACAATGCCCATCGTGTATTATAGGCCTGTGGTTTTAAAGGAGACATTGTGTTGGGCAAAATGGACTTTCGTGAGCTTTAACCAGGTATAATTAGGCCTGCACCATATTGGAAATGACTGCGATTTGTAATATGGCTACTGCGACATATACTGCATATAGAGATATTTAAATATACTTTTTAACACGATCGTTTCAGTATATTAAAACACGAATGTCACAATGTAGTCAAACTCGATAAAAACAAACAATA
This sequence comes from Eucyclogobius newberryi, assembly GCF_026437365.1. NCBI lineage: Eukaryota > Metazoa > Chordata > Actinopteri > Gobiiformes > Gobiidae > Eucyclogobius > Eucyclogobius newberryi. Next base: position 29,904,144 of record NW_027316532.1, on the reverse strand, counting down.
GCAACAAAATCAAAGCTAATTTTTTGACTGAAAAGGAAAATATAAATCTGCTTCTTCCAATGTTAATTATAAAAACTGTACATTTCTGTCATGTGGAGAATCTTGAGGTTATTTCAACTTATTTAGGTTGTTGCGATATCGATGATGGAAATGTTCTGTTTTTACCTTTCTCCTAATGCCGCCCACAACTTTGTACTTATTTGTGATTATTCAAAATTGACTCCAACAAACTTTTAACAAAAATGTGACGAAGCCATTTTACAACAATAAAAATATGTGAATAAAAAATGTTGAAGTGCCACGTATGAAGAGGCGTGGCCAACAGCAGAAAATCAGTACTGTGTCTGGAACAGGAAGTCAATGGACCTGTTTTTATTATTAGGTCGTTTTAGATCAATGTTGTGGTTTACAATGAACAGAATGTAAAATTGTTATTGACACATTTTATAGTTAAAATTAAATACCAGAAAAATGCATAATGTGTCTTAGAATTGTGTAATTAATAGCATTTTAATTGAGCTTCAGTCATGTCTAATTGCTATGATATGCTTGGGTCTCTTTAATGGAAAGGTCTACAGCCAAGAGTTTAGACTTAATTGTTGCTTTCAGTTGTTGCTTTTAGTTGTTGAATTAGAATGTAGTGTTTTAGTTGACAAAATTCAGTCGACTGATTCGATTACAGGGATTAAGCTGCTGAAGCGTTGTGAGTTAATCATAGTATAAATAATATATAAATACACTGTTTCCTAGCACTTTTCTGTTTAAATATTCAGTGACACTTCCTCGTTTTGAAAGCTTTTGCCACGCCCTCTTTTAGCCGACTAATCAATCGGCATGGCATGTTTTTTTTGGAACTTCTTTAGTCGACTACAGCCCTCCACCACACAGGCCATAACTCTGATCAGATTTCCCCATCAGACAGAGAATGGATGAGCCTTGCGGAGACTCCTGAGCGGGCCTTTCACGCCGAGCGCTGACACGGATCCAATGAGACACAGGAGCAGGACACGGTGCTTCAAAGTGGGCTGGCGGCGCGGCACATGTTCCCACCCCCACCGACATGCTTTAGCTGGCCTTCCCCCGGGATCTCCTCACTAACTCAGTCTCCATCCTTCACTCTGCCTCTGCATCATCACTGCAAGCCAAGCAGAAGCACCTCGCCACACGGGGACCGGGCAGAAAGCTTTTTTTTTCTTTTTTTGAGTGTACACAGTGAACTCCGCGTGAACTGCCGGGGATAAAATATTAAAGGTGCCGATGGAGCTGTCCAGATGAGAAGAACTGCTTGCGACGTGTCATGATCCAAAAGGCCTTGTGTATGAACGTAGCTCAAGCATACTAATGGTTGGCCCCACCGCTCATTACTTCCATGTCCCCCCCTTTCATGGAGCTAATGCCCTCTGTGCCCTGAGACGAGCAACAAGAACACACATCTAACGGCTTCGCCTTTCGCCTTTTGTTCGGGCACTTTTATACGGCGGCGAGGGGGGAACAAACACAGACAATACAAGTGCGAGTCAGGAAAACAAAGGAAACAAGCTCATCGCGAACCCTGATGTTCTTCGGTGCATGGTCAAAAAGAAAAGAAAAGGTTTGTAGCGGTTCTCAAACAGCAGAAGTGCAGATGTGTTCTGTTTTACGACTTCAACTGCAGTAATAGTGATTTTGCTTAGTCTTGTTATAGTTTTAATGCTAGTTCAGACTTACAGGATGCAGATTCCAAAACTGAATCTTTGGTGCAGTAAAAATATAATTTCATCCCTTCTTGAGCAAATCCCACAACTATACTGTTATGTATAATATGTATAAAAGGTTGAATCATGATACATTTTCAAGACGGCGATATCTGTTTTTGCAAATGAACTCTTCAAATTCACCTAAAGCGTCTTTACTTGTTGCAAAGAGTTCCATGCTTCATCTTCAAATACACGATCAAGATCTCTTCCTAGTTTCTTAACAATACTTCACTGAGCCAAACGAGGCGGTACGTGCTAGTGGTGGTGGTGGTCGTGTGTGAAAACTTTGAGAATCAGTGATCCAGACGGCTCCTGCTTTCCGTCCTTTCTCCTCTGCCTCGCTCATTGACAAGGACAAAGCCAATTTGTAGCAGAAACCCCAGGGTCAGGGATGTTGTAGACAAACCTTGCTCCTGCCGGTTCCCCCGAGATGCCCCTTTCCACAGCACTTTGTCTTTTTGAGTCAATTGTTGCACCGAATCCGACCAAAGGCGGCGTGGTGTGGGAGAGCTCAAGCCAGAACGGCAAAAAAAAGAAAAGGAAAGCTAATTTCTGTGACACGTTATCCGGGCTGCGATACATTAGCCGCTCACGGGTCATGCTTCTATCTCTCCGGTCATCACCGCCGGGATCCTGATCATCATTTCCGCCGCAGACACATTTTTCATGCAAATCATTTCCAAAGCACCCACATACAATAGAAAACAATGAAGAGCTAATTTAGACGAAGGTTCCTGAGTGGCTGGCCGAGCATTTGCTGAGACAAGGAAAAATATCTGTTTGTTTGAATACAATGTTCGCAAGCGAGCCTCGTTTGTGAGCGCACGTGTTACGAGCAGCCTTAGGAACAGAAAGCACAAAGGAAATCGCACGGGTTCTATTCAGTTTGCTCGGCCCTGTCACCTTGCATACTTTTCTACAAGGACGTGCTGAGAAAACAGTGGAATGGAAGCTAATCGCGAAAAAAAAAAGCGTCATTTACTCTGCTTATCTTGCGTTATTCTGCCTAAAAAAATGTTATTCCTGTCATTTAAACCTGCACAAACATCTCCTGAAATTTGAATAGAATCCAGTTATTAAAATACAAATCGTTAACCTCATCGCAGTTGTAATTCTTGTCAGAAAAACGGCAATTACTGTAGATCTTTATGTGTTAATACGACTTTTAAAACCCTGCACTGCAAAATCAGCATCATTATGTGTTAATTATACTGAAAAAAGACTCCCAAACCCGTAAAAATGATATATATATATATATATATATATATATATATATATATATATATATATATATATATATATATATATATTTTGTTGTTCTATAATGTTCTTAATAGTGTGAGATAAGACATGTTGCAGTGTCCTAACTCGTCTTATTTTCTTTTTGCTTGGTGTTGCATACGGTTTCACATCAAGAACAGTATCAAAAACAGAAAAACAAAGAACACTGCTCAACTTTCAACACATCACGCAGCACCAGCCTTCTGTTTTCCTCCATTTTTTAAAACCAGACACAGAAACAGCCATGTCTCCATTTGAACACACTGAGTCCAGACAACTCTCCGTTCCCTCGTTTTTTTTTATTAATCCTGCAGACAAAAAGTCGCTGGGTTTCTTCACTTCTAAAAGCTCTTCATTGTGCTTTGAGACAGGTTTGACACGGGGAGCCCCCTGCCTCAGCTATATCCACAATGTCAGTTTGATGCTAGGCAGAGGTCATTGGTACATACTGTAAAGACCAAAATGCCGGATAATGAACACAGTGCTGAACAAACATCTCAACAGAAGACTTCCTCATCCCTCGGTGGGAGTAGAAGGGCAAACCAATACGTGTCCAAATATCCCTGCAATACCACCTGCTATTCCCAATCCCGTTTTCCTCATGCTCGCCTGTAAGACTCCCCGAGGTCTCATTCTTCCAAGCCTCTCTGATGGAGCGGGGGATAATAATGTCATGACCAGTAAATAATTGCATGCCTCAATGGTACATATGTCAATATGATATGCTGTATGTCCTTCACCCGAGCAGGTCTTGGCCAAACACATGAGATGCTTTCGCCTCTACTCTGCTAAAAAGAGGGCTTTTAACACACAAAAAGCAAGCTGCAGGTCGGGATATAAATTCAGTATAATTCATATAGTATGGGTAAAACACAAATTATGTGCTATGTTAACAGTGTGAAAGATAAAAAAGTGTGTGTTTATAGGAGTTTAGAAGCAACATTCACAGCAAAAATGTATTTATAGATTAGATAATGCAACACTCCTGGATGAAAGTGGTATTACACCCAATAGATTAGATTACCAATGGGGTGAATTAATGTGATTAATGTTCTTAAACCAAGCTAAATGATAGTGTAACCAGACGAAAACATTTTTAAAACAGTGAAATATGCTACATCACAGGTCATAACCACTAATAAAGATTAACAACTTAAATTCCAGTCATTTTATCCAAGGCTACATATAATATTTTACTTGTGACCACTACCACCAACATCTTATATAAATGCAACCGTGTCCATCAATCCCATCAGTACAAATAAAATGGATCTATTTCAAAATTAGATTTCTTAATTAACCTGTCCAGACAGGTTAATTAAGAAACATTGGTGCCAGCACCAATAAGGCTCCACAAGGCTAATCCTATAAATGCACTGATTTTAAAACTGCCTTTCACAGCATCACTTTGATCTGAGCCCCTCCGCCCCCCTCACACACACACATAGTAGTAGAGTAGCAGCTTACCATGATGATAAAGGTGACAGGTCCTATGAAACTCCATATGAAATGATTATCCACACTTAGCCAGCACCTACAGGACGAGGAAAGACATTTTAGCCCTGGGACAGTGTTCACAGGAGCTACACCAGCACCGCTACAATGGTCAAAAATGTAATGTATAAGAAGCACTTCAACATATAACATCTAAAAAAGTGCATATAATCTGAGGCTCGATCTTTGTTGGGTTATTAGTTGAGGTTAAACGTTCAGACAATTGTGAAATGTCTGTAAAATTGTGCAGAAATATCACCAATACTCGATATTCAAATGTTCCAAACAATATTCATATTACTCATCTCTAGCATTACAATGTAAAAATTGTGAAATACTATGTAATGATCGTACATTATACATTCTTAATTCACTGTGATAATAACTAACAGTCTTGCCATTTCTGGTAGAGTCTTTAAAAAACATCTTTTAGTCTCTAGACCCAGTGCATGCTTGGCCGTGTCCATTAATCAGGAGTTTTCTGCGCTGAGCTTGTCTCTTTTAAAAAAGCATTTACAAACAAGAGGTCACTGGAGGGTCTTTGTGCAGAAAAGCCTTAATGTAGACGCACCCCTCTGAAACCGCAGTGTTGAGTCTGTCGGCCCCTTTCAAATGACATGAAATATTTAAGAGCTGCCCATCCCATCCCTGGCAAAAGAGCTCAAATGTTTTGGTGCGCTCTCCGGGGATGCGCGGACTAAAACGATGAGAGAATATCTTCTGACAGAGAAACAGACAAACTAGTCTAACACTGTAGCATGCACTATTTTGAAAGACTTTATTTACAAAGTACACTCACGCTTTGTCAGTCCCATAGCTCCTGTAGTCGATAGCAGCCGACACGCCGACCACTATTGCAGGAAAGAGGTAGCCTGACACGTAATAGTACTTTTTCCGAGAGTATTCACTTTCAAAGACCTCCACGAGCATGAGGTACAGCTGGACCCCCTCCAGACACATCCAGGTGAAGGAAGCCAAGAAGAAGAAATGGAGAATCCCCGCGATGATGGCACATCCGATCTGAGAGAACGACCAAAACCACGAAAAGACAGACTCAGGCAATGAATTTACAGATAGTGTTAGAACAATGAGCTGTGTGAATGACCATAATGAGCTTTATTAATCCGTCCATCACAGTAGAATTGTTATAAATTGACCTACAATGCCTTTTGATGCAAAGTTTTATTGTAAAGTATTTTCATTTACATTTATTATGCTTAATTATTGCTGTTTTATGGTTTGGCTTGGATTTGATTTGACTGGTTTTATCGTTTAGTCAGACAAATTAAGCGCTTATAATCCTTTTTGTTAGTTTTTTTTATTGTTGTGTCTGTGCAGCACTTTGGAAACGGTTCTGTTTTATAAAATGTGCAGTATATGGGTTCGGGTTATATGGTGAACAATGTTTTTCGTTGTTTTCTTCTGTCTGGCTAACCACATCGACACATTTACCTGGTTTCCTTCATATGACTTTATTATGACGCTTTCACTCATCACATTTTCTCACAAGACACAATATGTTTCAGTGGCCCTTTAATAAATCCACTTAAATGTCACACCGACTACTACCGCCTCGCCTATTCAGCAGAGCAATTTCTCAATAAAATATGATAAAATAAATGAATATTCATCCGCCACCGTCACAGGTTCAGCTTTCCGTCAGGGGGATTATTGGAAAGCCAGTGTTGGAAGATTTAATTACACAGCTCGCCGTTTGAAGCCTCGATTCCCACCTGTACGCGGCGAAATGCTTTTCACGTCAAGCGCAAATGTAGCGGCGAGATGTGTTGAAAATGCTACGGCGGCGGGCAGAGCCATGGCAACAGTGTGGCTTTAAGTGAGAGAAGAGAAAAGAGCTGTCAAGTGGAAGACATGGTCCCTTAGTAATCTATATTAATGGTTTTGGCCTTGTCGTGTCATGTCAGGGAGGTTAGGAAACAAACAGTCTGCCAATGGGATGTTGTAGTTGTGCTTAGTAGCATTAACGTGTATTTAAAGAGTACGCAAGGAACATTTGAAGAGTTGCAAGTGTCATTTTAAAAAGGCATAAAAGGCTAGCAGTTTAGTCTTGGCCCAATGTGTTTTACTGCAATCAAATGACTATTTCATCCCTCCTTGATTAAATCCACTAGACATTATTTTCATTAGTAATAAATGTAGAAGATGGTGAAAACCTATTTGTGTTAAGTTTATTGTGCAATAAATTGTGCGATAAATTATACAAAATGAAGCATCATTGTGTGATACTTGAGTGAGTGATGTTTTTAATGCGTAAAGTGCAGTACCACGTTTCCCCCTCAAGTAGTTAATCAGATTACCATTGATTTAAACAGATTTTGAAGTAGAATTAAATTAGAATTAGGATGTGACAATAGAAAATTATTGTGTAAAACTTATTATTACCTTGAACTCTATAATTTGCTTTCATTCCAATTTTCTAATGCGTTGCTATGACTCAAATCTGTGACGAACTTTAGGAAATCCAACTTTTAATGTTGTGCAGTGTGACAAAAACTGACAAATAAAAATACTTTGCATTTAAGTCTGTTTTTTACTATAGATTGAACTAAAAATACTTATTATGGCTTGAAAAATCATCACCATTCAAATGTTTTGCTTCTTACGATTATAGTGTGATCTGAACAATCTCAATTATCGACTAGAAGGAAGCAGTATTTTACCGTATTTTCCGGACTATAAGTCGCACCTTTTTCATCGTTTTGGCCGAGGTGCGACTTATACTTATATTTATATTATATACTTATACTCCGGAGCGACTTATATGTGATATTATTTGTTATTTTCACACTTGCAACATTATTTCATACTCCAGTGCAACTTATATATGTTTTTTTCTTCTCTATTATGCATTTTTTTATTTATAATCCAGAAAATACGGTCATTTGTAACTTTCACGGCCTCTCAATAAAGTGAATGAATCAAACAACAACAACAACAACAAACAATAATCTGGTGTTACCCTGGGCTCCGTCATGTCGATGCCAATGAGGAAAATGAGCTCTGCGATGAACAGGTTGATGCAGAGGTTCTTGTGGATGGTGTTGCGGTCGCTCTGAAGACCTCTGAAGAAGCAGAAGGTGAAGATGCTGACGCTGAGACAGACCAGAGACACGACGATGCCCACTCGAGTGATCACGGTCAGGAGCAGCTCGTGCACCCTGTCGTTCACCTGCAGACACGGCACAAGGATCACGTTATACACTGCAGGCATGTCGCAAAAACCTCACTGCGGACACTGCGTTTTGTGTGCTATGTTCGATCAGATTTTACACATCATTTTGCTCCTTCCTACAGTCTGTTATGACACTCTTTATTGGTTTATGTCATTACGTGTGATATTTAGACGGTTGTGTTCACGCATTAGTCCACTTTTCCCTGTACTTGATTTATTCTGAGGAAAACAAACAGGTTTAACGTTAAAAAAGTGCATTTATAATGTTATGGCAGTGAAAAAACAAAAGGTGGAGCAGAGATTTACCACAAATTGAGTCAATTGGTAAGATTTCTGTATAATATTCAATATAAAACTGAAAATCATAAGATAAAAGGGCTGAGCAATTATCGGTGAGGAAGAAACTAGACCTAGTGGAAAACAAGCGTAATGATTTATGGTTCTGATTTTGTATTGTTAATGTTTCTGCGCCAGACACAAGAACAAATTATAAAAAAGCAGCCAAAACGATGGATATAAGTAGGCTCCTTATATAAAAAAAAAGACAAAAAGGGAGCGGTGACTTACAGTTAGTTGTCGATGTGCCATCAGTATGGCAAAGTTGGTGAGATGGCTGCAGGAGCAGGTGGTGTGTGTTTTGTTGGAGTCCAACAGTTTGCAGCCCTGCGTCGACCAGTATCCCATCATGCTCCGCTCTGAGTAGTTCCAGAACGAGCAATTGGAGTTGAAGTAGTGCTCCATCTGCGAAGAACAAGAGATATGCTCAAGTGTCCAAATAATCGACTGCCTCCAACAGAAGTACATGTACAACGCAGAGGCCATTTACCCCCTACTTGTACAAAGTATTCGCTCAGCGTCGATAAGAACGGGATGTTTCGCTCGGCGGCCCTTATGATCCTTACTGTACGTTGGATCTCATTTGGCACGTGCTTTGCCAAATCAACCGCGGCATCATATGAGAGCTTTAATAACGTAATTGTTTGATTGCCCGTCTCTGGAACTGTAATAATTCGGTGATAAAATATGAAGTACTGCGTGCCCCTCTGGGAACTATGGTGACGAATTTACGAAGATAATTGGGAGCTGCAGTAATTTCAGCCAAGATTGTATGGCTAATCTCGGCGCCAATCCAAGCCATTACAAAAGAAAATCATTTATTTCCCAATTTTGATTAACGAATTATGTATTATTAGGAATTCACTTGAAGACTTTTAATTTGACGTTCGGTGGCTTAAATAATCTACTGCCTGACCTCCGCTCGACATTACCAATGCAAATGGCAGATCTGCGCCTACTCCGGATCATCCCTCCTGGAGTTTTTAATATGAAACGTCTATTCTATCCACTCACGTCGATGTGCTCCAGGGTGAACACCACGGGGTCGTTAATGAAGACGCGGCTGGACTCCTTGTTGATTGAAGCGGCGATGATGTCCGAGTTGACAGCCACAGACACGTTGCGACCATAAGCCTCGTTGGCCATTTTGATGGTGGCGTTCTCGGTGCTGAGGAACTGGCCCAGGTTTTTGTACAGGACGAAGACGAGTTTGGCGACTCCTGCAACAAAAAGTGGTAAAGTTCGTTTTCAGTTTAAATGCAATGCAACAGGAGAGTGTGTCTGTCTGTGATTGAGAATAACACCGGTTGGGAAAGGATTCATCATCAATTAGATATAAATAGTACATCTGTGAAATACTTTTGGGCTGTGGATGGTGTGTTGAATTGAACTACAGATTTGTAGCATCGTATTTTATAAGAAACTACAGGTTCCATTTATAGACTTTCCACTTTAAATTAGTTGAGTTCGACAGAATTTTTGTAGTATTTTTCCTAAACGCACCTTTGATTATTACAAATGACCGTATTTTCTGGATTATAAGTCAAAAAATGCATAATAGAGAAGAAAAAAACATATATAAGTTGCACTGGAGTATGAAATGCGGTTGCAAGTGTAAAAATAACAAATAATATCACATATAAGTCGCTCCAGAGTAAGTATACAAGTATAAATGTAAGTATAAGTCGCATCCCAGCCAAAACTGTGAAAAAAGTTGCAACTTATAGTCCGGATGCAGTAAAAAATGCAGTATTTTGTATTTTAGAGCACATTCTAGAAACTAGTCGGAAAATTAAACAGATCCTAATAATGTAATATTGTTGATTAAAAATGGCTTTTGGAATTCAACAAATAATGAAAGAAAGAACAACAAACACAAACTGACAGTGCATTATGTGCATTAAGTGGTCAAACGTACCATTGCGACTGTTGAGTTTGACTGTATTGGCCGAGAGCTGGATAGAGATTCCTCCTTTGCTCGTCTGCGGAAACTTAAAGTCCTGGACTTGGCCGTCGGTGCTGAGCACATACACGTCCAGGACTGGGAAAAGGTTAAGTTCAGAGTCAACATTTCACTTGCAAAGACATAAAATTGAAATAAGACTATATTGATACAAAAGCTTTTTGTCCGGTCTTTATAGTGATGGGGCGGGGGTTGCACTGATGGCTCCACTAAATCACACACAATGAGCTCAGTGATAAAAGCACCATTCACAGACCCAGGCCTGATTTCATCCCATTAAGACCCAAATACATGTGAGTAATATGCGATCTAGATCTTAAGTGGCTGCAAATTTTCTCTTTCATATGCAAACATCAAAAGAAAATCACGGACGAAGACGCTCAAGATAAACAATGCAGTTTTCTGACAGTGCAGCGGGCTAATGGTCGCATTAATGTATAGAGTTACAAGGTCTAGACGCACACATTTGTAACTAAGCGTGCGCAATCACAGAATCCAGTCCCTTTAATTGTCCCATATACATCACTTTGTCAGTAAGCGACTCGTTAAACCTAATATGCGTTGTTTTGCCGCTCCCTCGGGGTTTAAACGCTTATTATAAAAAAACAAAGTCCTTTCTTTTTAATGCAGTCTTGTTTTCCCATCACGGGAAACAAAATGCTCGGCGTACAGTATTGTGCAGTATCAGCCCGGTTGTTAGAAAAGGCCATATGAGGAAAGAAATGTATGTCCATGTCGGAAGAACACGACGCAGCAATAAAAGAACAATCAAATAGAAGGAAGCGAAAATATAGTGCACAGACTTTGACTTAAAACTGTGGTTCTTCCAGTTCAGGGGTGAATTTTCTTTCGATTGAGAAGAAATAGTTACTGAGATGTACATTTTTCTCTCTGAAGCCACATGTACAGCTCAAATATCCAATAGCTATATATTTATATCACTTTCAGCTGACGACATGTGATAAATCTACATACAACTTCATCTACAATCCAGGATACAAGCATGCACAGCTCATTTTCAATAAACAGGACAAAACTTGATACTTTTTTTTAGACCACAGAGTCATTTTCAACAGACGATGATAAGAGTTTCTTATACAAGTTCTGAGACACACAATCATTTGCATTTTCAACACAAATACTCGTAGTTTCTTTACTATAACCATGCAATCTTACACTAGTGTTTAAATCCCTTCTACATATCTGTGTGTGTTCTGTGAGTTTCGATACAAGATTCAGTATCGATTGGTATCTGGACATCAATACAACAACATAACTTCTTGGATGAGCTCGTGAGAATGTCTGACTCACTGATGTTGTCCGCTGGCACTTTGACGATGGCAGGTTCCATGAGGTTGTCGGCGAGCACGAAGGCGCCCTCCTCCAGCGTGTCCAGGAGCATGGTGGCCGCGTGCGTCTGCTCCGTGCTGTTCATGTCGTGCCAGGACTTCAGCGCCTCCGGTCGCAGGAGGTTGTCCACCGTGTCCACTATGGCCTGCGTAGCGACAGAATGCAGAGACAAAATAATAAAGAAACACTTGCATTAGGCCATTTGATGGGGAGGAGATGTGGCATGCGCACAAATGAAGAGAATGAAGGGTGAACGGGGGCAGGGCTAAATGAGGGATCGCGACTGGATCGAAATCGTAAGTTGAGCAGATGCGAATTGCAAAGTAGATATTGTAATTTCCTCCACAAACATCAAAATATAATGTCTTTTTTCCTGCATAAAAAGGCCAATGCTAGTTTAGATCTGCACAAATATGTCCTGAAATACATGTGATTCTTGTATTTGTTTGTCAGTTCATAGGCATATTTCAGACTTTTTGACAATTCTCTTGAACTAAAATAAATAAAATAAATAAATACAATAGATACAATAAATAAAATAAATAAAATAAATAAAATAAATAAAATAAATAAAATAAATAAAATAAATAAAATAAATAAAATAAATAAAATAAAAGAAATGCATAATAAAATAAATATATAATAAAAGAAATGTATAATAAAAGAAATGTAATAACTTAATCAAAGTTAATCAAAAAAATAAACTTAAAAACTTTGAACAGAATCCTATTATTAAAACGGAAATCACAAATCTGATCATTACATAATCATCATACTAATGCCCCTAATATAGGCACACCCAAAAAGCAGAATACTATAGAGCAGAGAAATTAAAGCCGCATTTATTAGTGAAAAGTTCAAATGTGTTTCCACCATCTCATCAACATTGAGTGCCTGTACTTGAGAAAGTCATCAAAGCCGACGGAATTTTCTGTATCATTGACAAAGGCGTAATGCAAAGGGGAAATAGGGTAGCGGCGTCACGGGAGATGCAGCAGATTCAGTTTCAAGGACGTTTCGACAGTGGCCACACAGCGGGGTCACTGCATCGAGCCAATCGCAACTCCGACAAGTCCTTTAAAACTACAACAACTAAGAATGTCTTTAACCTCTCATTATTTGGGAGGAAAAGTTCAATAGCTTAATTTAACTTTACACATCACACAAGATGGATTGCATTTATCGGTAACCTCAAGTCACCCCAACCTGGCAAAGACAGAATAAACTGTCAGTATCCAGACACTGCAGTGCTTTTTGTACCTTGAGAAGAAAAAAATAAATCAAATCAATGAGTCTAATTAGGTAATCGATGTTGGTGACAGCTGGTGGGGGGGGAGGCGGGGCCGGGGATGTGATGGCGCATCAAGTATGGCAGGTGTCAGATAGTGCTGCGCCGTGCAAACCTCGCTCCAAAAGTCGCCAATCACATTAAGCCTCGCAATAATGCCTCCAATCAGCTGAGCTAAACGAAATAATTTTACACATGTACAGCAGACGCATGTAATGTTTTGGCGCTATCCGAGACGAGTAGCTTTTTCCAGCTCTTTTACGGCCGTTGAGTGGCTAATTAGCTCAATCCATTTTAATGCCCTCCCAAAGGAGATGTATCTGGATTGAGGGGGATGACTTTGGTGGCAGGTGGAGGACACTGATCTCCCTGACGGTTGAAGGGATATTTATGGCTTTTGATTTGTGAATTTGGCAACAATAAAAAAAGAAGAAGAAATCCGGGCAAATGGTTTGACCTCCGTTGCGTAGATCTTAAGGCTTTCATCCTAAACCGAGCGACCTGAGCGACCTATAAAAGCTAACATGTGTCCTTGTGAAATGTGAGAGTCTTTTACAACACAGTAAAGGGACTAATGATAGTGCTGGAGCAGATAAATCACAATTGTATTTGAAAGCTATTTAATGGCAAAAGGAGGAAGCGTATTAATAGACAATGCAAATAACTTGAAAACTTAACTTGGTGGTGGATCATGGATGAGAATGAAACCATTAAAAAAAAAAAAAAGCTACACATGCAATTCTACTCACAAACAAATCATAACACAAATAAGAAAGTGTTATTTCAGTTGTTCAAGTCAATGTGTAAAATATGAACACAGAAGAAACATGGAAATTTATGACAATGGTTTACAGTTAAAAAATGATACTCTATATAATAATAATAATAATAATAATAATAATAATAAGAATAATAAATGAATGCTTGAGATGCCATTCTGCGTGTTGCCTTTGTGTTTGTATCTAGTTTTTGAACTGAACAACTGAAATGCATTCCCACAATATAAAATAGTACTGCACAGCGCTGGTAAAATAAACATTAGGAGGAAAAAAACACAATGTCATGAACCTGAAAATGAGGAGGAAAAATACACAGAAACAGTCATAGCACAGAACAAAAGGCAGCTTTGTATTTGGATATGACTTCTTTTTGACTTCGAAATCACTTTGGCAAACTACTGTACAATAACTACGTGTGAAGCAATTACTCAAAAAAGCAGAGAATAGGGAAAGAGAGGGAGGTACATGACAGTGCGCAGGGTCCATGCACGGACAGAAAGAGAGGGAGGACGGGGGGGTGAGCAGGCAGAGCTGTAGTAGCCTCAGTACCTTCATGTACGCCCTGCATGTCCTTTCACGCTTTTGAAGCTTTTTTATTAGAAAGAAAGAACACAAACAGGCACATACTGTAATTTTGGAGACATTTTAAAGAGGCCCCGACGATGTATTTACCCAAAGGACATAATTGTATTTGATCCGCTCAAGAAACACAGAACATAGTGTACAGGATAACAGTGCAAAACGCTGGACACACTTTTTTTTATGAAGAAGGATATGTTGGTGTTGGAATTGTTATTTAACACGTCCTGGAAATGATTTAAATTGGTAAAGAAGACCTCCAGCAAATGGCCAAAGGGTCAAACCAAGTCTGGAGATTGTCAAATAATGGTATTTTTTCCTCCACAATTACCGCTTTGAGATACATTTTTCACAGATGTTAAGATGTTGCTTTTGTTTGATAATGTTCCAATGTCTAGTCTGTAACTTCCAATTTAATCAGAATCAGAAAAGGTTTTATTGCCACTGTCAGGGAGCGGAAATCCACAAACTCGAAACTAGTCATTCCTTGTTAATTTGAGATGTTTGCTTATATTAGATCTCTTAAAATCTCACTCTTCTTTTTTTTTCGTCTTCTTGTGTGTGTATTTTTGTTTGAACGTGAGAGTGGGGAAAGTTTACATCCAAAAAATGCAGGGTCAGTCACACTCTTTGGCGCTCCGAAACACTCCACCGCCCATTAGGCACAAGCACAATGTGAGGACACTTGTGTTACCTTGTTGAAGCTCCGTCCCGCTGAATCCTTCTCACTTGGCCTGAGTTCTTGCAGCTGCGCGTCCAGGATGTCCACCAGCTGCTCCATGAGACGCACCGAGGAGCTGACGTCGCCCGCGTAGATGGGTCCTTTGGTGTGCTTGGCGAGCTCGTTGGCCAAGTTCGCCGCGTTTTCCCCGGTTCTTATCTGCAGGGGTTTAAACAGTGAATAATGTTCCGTACAATGCAAGGAGACGCGACTTGGAGAGGCGCTATTGTTTCGCTGTTGTTTTCAGACTTCTGACAGCACTCGAGTGAGGACTTGAAATAACAAAAGACAAAAGGGTTTTTAAATAAACTGGTGTAACTGGTACATTGCGACCTTGTGATTATCAGATTTTCCTTTCACTGTGGCGTATGTTTGTAAGTAAAGGTTAAGGGGGTGTGATTATAGACAAAAATAAAGTTTGAAGTTTCCCAATAATGATATTCAGACGAACCCAAATGAAATGTGTTAAAACATGTACAGTATTAAAACGTGTTAGTGTGGGTTAAATTATCAGGCAAATGTGACACATATGTAAAATTAAACACAAAACTGCAAACATATCACCTTATATTTGAAAGTTTAACATAAAGTTTTAAAAATGTGTATTGCTCTTTTTGCAGCATTTTTACCATATACAATACATACGCACTATTAAAATGTGGCATATCTTTCCAAACATTTACGACATAATCACATTTTGATATATTGCCCACCTCTAGTAAAGGTAAAGTAAATATTAGAAGAAATTAAAAGTAAATACAGAACTCACAAAGCATCACAGTTACGTTCTTGTGTAGCAGAATATTGGGAGGTCGTCATATTTTTATGTTTAATCTGCTTTTTTAGTCTCATTCTTATTGTAAGCTGTTCATGTCCCATAATGTTTGCCAAAGACAGTTTTAATAACCACCTAATTCATCAAACTTAATGCACAAAGTCGCGCAAGGACACCCGCTTTTAATTCATTGCGACTGATTAATTCAACTGAAATGTTTACCTCAATCATGTTTAAAGAAATGGAGGCAGTTGAAAACACACAGCGAGACCGAGGAGCGTGCATACAAACCTTCTGGGCGATTTGGTTGACCCAGTGGGAGGTGCAGTTGCTGAGATCAGGGCCCCTTGGGTGCCAGGCCCCAGTGGAGAGGACACATAAATAAGACGCTGTGCCTGACGGGGAAAAAACAAGAACAGAAAAGAAAATTCATATCTTAATCCAGCAAGATCCAATTTAGTCCTTTGCTGATGATCTGTTTTAAAGAGCAACCGAGCGCCGATAAAAAAGACAAAAGTGTACATAAACAAACGGAATAATTTCAGTGAGAGGACAAATGAGCGCGAGATGTGTTAATACTCAGATTCTTCCTCCGACAGAATGTTACCAATAGCTCCTGCACTTGCTGCTACGAATGCCCGGCGCTTTGTTTTTTCTGTCCTAATTAGCCTCACGTCTGATGAACGCTAACGCGATTTCACACACAATCAGATGAGGGATGCTCGTCTCCGGGCGGGCTCCGGGGACTCACAGCTGAGCCTGTCGTCACACGTTGCTAAATCATGTTTCGATGTCAAATGACGAAGCAAAAGCCGAATGCGATTACACGGTCTTGTTAGTCAGCAGTTGTTCATGGTCTTTACTCGGAAAGAGGGCAAAAGGGAAAAATGCTCTTCCTATTAAGTCATTTCTGTTTTTAATGTCTCTCAATTATAAAGCATTACTTTATAATTATTTGAGCTTTGCTATTGGTTAGTTTGATTTAAATGAGGCATGATGATGTAATGTTCTGTTATAAATTACATTCTCATGTCAGTAAAATATAGCTTTTCCTCACATAAAATGGAAATAATGCACAAATGGATTGTCAGTAACTTGCATCTGAATTTCAAATGAATATGATATTATTTTCTTTTCCGTGATAATTTACTGCAACCTGCCAGATGAATTCTCGCAATATTTCTTTCACAAACTCTTGAGAATCATCTGGGCTTAGACTGTTGGGCTTGTTCCTGATGTTGTGATGCTTTGACTGATCAGCTTCAAAGATACTTGTAACAGATTGATATTGTGTACAGGCAGAGGTGGGTAGTCAGTTTAACTTAAACAGAGTAGTTTTCTGACACAATACTTACTGGAGTAAAGTTTCTCTTCCCACTGTGAGTAAATTCTACAGTGACAAAAGTCTCTTGCATCTTACCTTCAGATATGATTTGTTTTGTGTGTCATCCTTGAAAATATCAGAATCTGTGCTTTATATCATGTTTTGTCTAATTGTCATAAGTCACATTTTACGCCCAAACTGCTACTAGTAATTATTTAGGCCGCTATGTTCTACTTCTTCCTCAGTAACATTAGTTGAAAGTACTGTCTTGCTTAAGTACATATCTGGGCTTCTCTACCCGCCTCTGCTACAGGTAAACGGTGCACAACACTCTCTCTGGACTCATAAGGTCACATGAAAGCAGCTCTGGCGGCACCAGGCCCTGGAGGTGTGGAGGAGCCATGTTTACCTCTGGTTCCCTTGGGACAGGGACGCTCCACCAGCATTCCCCTCTGGGTCTGAGGCCACATTATCTCTCTCTTCTCCGTGGCCTCGCAGAAGCGCACCGGTAAGGGTAAGGACTGGGTGGTGGGAGGGGACGTGGTCTGAGGAGGCTGCTTGGCCGCTCCTCGGTTGCCCCCCTTGAGGACAGTGGTGACAGTGGTGTTGCCGGCCACTCTGTGCACGGTGCTTGTTGTGGTGGTGGTGGTGGTGGTCCTCAGCGGCACAGGCGACGTGACCGTTTCAGACAATGTGGGAGCTGCTGAGGCAGGAAATACAGGTCATTAAGGTACATTTTCTGTGAACAGTTTCATGATCTATATGAGTAAGTGCATAATAATACTTCAAACACACACAAACACATGTAGTATAAGTTTCTGTATTATGATAGAGGCAAAGTGCAAACTAATGACATTATGAACTCAATATTTGAACATTCTGGCATCAATCAGAGAGAATTGTTGGTGAACTGGTGACGCCCTGAGGCAATAAATGAGACAGTAAATCATTGTCTGACTACAGCCCATAGTAGCTTTGACTACTATATGTATACACTTGAACAGAAGGTGAGTGAATCAAACAGTTAAGACATGTAGCAATATAAAATGTAGTCAAATGGAATCTAAATGTTGTACTTGTCCTGTAGCGAGTGTAAGGTCAGCTCATTAGTTTGACACCCGGTGGGCTGGATGGAATAAGTATTCAGCTCAGCACATTTTACTGCATTTTCAATCTTGACCTAGTGGCAGACATATGTCCACTCCAGACTTTTAACATTCCCTCATGCACCCATCATTTCCAATTTATTTCCCTGGCCTTGCTTATACATACAAGTCTCCCGTTGAGTAAATTGCTGCTAAGTGTCTAGTGCCACAAACATATTTGCTTTTCCAGCGACTATGCCTCATTCAAGCCACTCTGTCTGCAGCAAACAAGACAATAATTACAGTAACATCCTCCTGCCTGGCAATCATTTCTGCCTTGGAGATTTTTTTTGGCACGGATGATTAAATTTCACTAGTGTGACGCTAAACTTCTACCCAACGCTGCCTGGACGACCGCTTCACTGTAGCTTCAGTTGCTTTTCTACCAGCACAAGACTGATAAAACAGGTGCGCAGTAACTCATGCAGCGCTGCAGGCCAAGGCATTATGTCTGGGTGAAAATAGTGGGCCCTGTACATTTGACAAAAGCCAGTGAGGAGAATCTATAACAACATTTTTCATGTGGCGACAGGGCATTGAAGAAGTGCAAGGTAAACGGTAATTACATTTTATAGTTTTTTACAAAAGGTGGCTGTGCAAAACATTAGAAAATATTTCAGTAAGCAAGTTAAATGCACAGTACGCAAGTTTAAAGTATTGAATTTGTACATCTCAAATAATTCTTCGGGATGCACTTTATGTAAGGCTTTTGCATTCATTCAGGACGATGCTTCAGGCATGATAAGACGGATAAGTGTGATAATTGTCTAAATATTACAAAAACATATTCAGTATAAAAAAGAATCACACTTATTATTAGTATATAATATGTGTGATTATTAACATTACATTAACAATTGTGAAACAAATGAAAATAAACTTCAAATGCACTAATAATAATTGATCACTTGTTTAAATGATGGCTAACAATAAATCAATTCTAATCCATTATGGAGTTTACACCAGATTTTAAGTTTTAAATGCCTTTCGAACTGAAAACAACCGTGTTACGGACATTAGTTACCAAAGAGCAGGTGTCGATGCCATGTCCGTGTCGTGCCATTAATTTTTTGAGACGTCTCCGGAGGAAAAGGGGGAAATCCAGATCCGGAACCTCTGCGGGAGTGTGAGACTCCATACGCGAAAAGTGATAGCACCGTGATATT
Organism: Eucyclogobius newberryi; assembly: GCF_026437365.1. NCBI lineage: Eukaryota > Metazoa > Chordata > Actinopteri > Gobiiformes > Gobiidae > Eucyclogobius > Eucyclogobius newberryi. The sequence continues at coordinate 29,885,014 of NW_027316532.1, read as the reverse complement.
CTAAAAATATGTGTACATAGATTTTAAACGCACCAGCACATCAATCAAAGTGGCTCTGATTTGAATGCGGCGTGCGTAGTGCATCTAATCGTATTTGAGTGCTTTGATTTCCTCCATTAGGCTGCCTGTGGAGCATGCAGTGGATGTGAAGAGGTGCTGCTACACTGCCTGAGTTTAAGCAGGGCCTCGGTACAACACAAAGTACTGCTGTGAGTATGTGAGGTGGGAGGATGAGACGGCCAATGACAGGGAGATTATAAAACAATCAAATCCACCAAGAGAGGGCAGTTTCTAAATTAGGGCTGGGCGATATTCACAAAGGTGGAATTCACAATAAAACATGTCTTTTAACATATTAGCCGTTTAATTGTCAGGAAAATGTGACATATGTAAAGTGAATCACAAAAGTGCAGAAATATTTTACCATCATTTGAAAGTTTATAAAAGCGTGAATGTTGTTTTGAAGATATAATATGTTTGTAATCTTCAAATAAGGGTAAAATGTGATATTTCTGCACTTTGTACACATATTTCTTATTTGTCTGATATTTAAACCTCAACAAATAGACCTCTTTTGTTGGATTGACATAATATCGTCTGAATATTGTTATTGTTAATACGTTTTAACTCTTTTATTAATAACATTTTGCGTATTTTCGAAACAACATTCGCAATATAATCTACATTTCCATATATTTCCCACCTCTAGTTTCTATTCTGTTTACATTTGGTGCTGTAGTCTCAAATGCAATTGCTTTATTACACCTTTAGAAGTCTCACAAATGTAAAATGACAGGGGACAGATGCAGACACTAAACACATCTCCGAGATCCTGATTTTCTGAGTTGCTTGTGCCATAAGGGAATAAAAGTATAAATCTACAGCATCTACAGACAGTGCAGTTTAAAGCAGGAAAGGTGAATCCAGGAGATGCGAAATCCCCAAACAGTCTAACAATATTTTTTAAATCAACAAAGTAATGCTTTTTCTGTCGAGGTCTACTACATATACAACAAGAATGTAAGGGCAGTGCGCTAAAGATTGTATTTATAGTCGCAGCAGCAATACTAACTTAATTAAACGTCCCGGGCAAAAACATGAATTCAGTTTGCATTAGCTTGTATACTTCAGTGTGTGTGTGTGTGTGTGTGTGTAAAAGCTCAGAATGCGTGGCCTGATGAATAAATAAACTGTGCGTCCATACATTTAAATAGAAACTTTAGGAGATTATCATATGTAGGTATAGATTTGGTCCTGCACCTGTTCAAAGCAAATAAGACCCGGAACATTCTTCAAATCACATGTATGGTACATTTTATTCCAAATGGACTAAGCTTGGAATAAGTCTGACTGTTTTTATGAATGCTGTAGAAAGCAAACAGACGTTTCACTAGCATGGTGTCTCTGTTTATGAATTATCATAGTCTAAATACAACAGCAATAGTATGATTTGTAATACGTTTAAGTAGGGGTGGGTTATATCAACAAAAAATAATATCAATTTTTTTTTGGATCCCAATAGCGATATTGAGATATTCAGTATGTCAATTCAACAGAAATGTGTTAAAAATATATCTTTAAGCATATTAGTTGTTGTTTAATTATCAGACAAATTTGAAATTGTGGTAAAATGACACGCTAAAGTACAAAATTCATCCTTATTTAAAAGTTTCCAAAATAACTTTTTTCATGTCATATTCTTAATCAGCTCTTTTTGTTGCATTTTAAACTGCAAACGAATGACTTGATGTTCAAATTTTGCATTTAAAACAAAAAAAAACATTCAAAACACGATCTAAATTTGTATATATGTCTCACCTCTAGCTTAAAGTCTAACTGGAATAATGTTATCAGTGGAGTAGGAGTAAATAAATCTATAATATGGACAGTAGTAACGTCAACATAAAGCTGCATCCTCTGCTGAAGACCCCCAACCAATCAGAGACCATCCCCCCCCCCCCCCCCCCCCCCCCCATTGCCACTGTCACCCGCCATGTGGAGGTGTGGAAAGATGATGGGCAATCTCCTTTGAGCTTGGCTACTACCTGCGGTGAATTAGCTCCCACTGACCAGAAGCACACCTCCCGAACCCTTTGCCCATAGAAGAAAAGCTACTGTGGCTTCAGGCAGAGACGAGGGATCCGCAGCTGACTGGCCTCACCCCGCCTCCCTCTCCTGTCACCCCTGTCAACCCCTATCTGTATCCTTTTACTCAACGTGCTCAATTTTTCGGTCTGTCACTGCACTGAAGACAACCTGTTCTTAGTGTCCGTCAACCCTCGATATTTACACCTGCCTTGATTCTGCACCAATAACCTTTTATAGCCAAAACGCTGTTCAAACAAGACTTAGGCAAAAGTGAAACCAAATGCTTTACAGTGTACTCCGATCTGGCAAAACATTATGACCACTAAAGTGTAGATGATTGGACATTATCAGCAAATCTGATGGGCAACCCCTTTGTAAATTGTGATCAAACATATGAATATTTGAGTTTTGAGAAGCCCCAAAGTTAGATTTATCAGATGATACTGAAACAACCCTTCTGGGAAGCTCTGGTTTGATTCAATCTAATTTGATTCCTGCTAGTCCAGTCCAGTAATGTGCCAGAGAACACAGTTGTTTTGTGCGTACAGCCAGGTGGACATAATACAGCATATCCAGTCGGTGTACTTTCCCACACTACATCACGTACTGTAACTTTGACAAATGCGTCCAAATGCGCACTGACAAAGTGTGTAAATGATTATTTGTTCCTTTTAGAAATATCTAAGACAGCGTTGCTTGGCAAACTTCCAGCAGATTCCCAGAGAAACCGTGAGGCCCTTCATAGGTTTCTCATTTCCAAAGTATGAAAGATGATCACGATAAAGCGGTGCTCTCCATGGGTGGGGAGTTTTGGAAGCAGACAGAAATAAAATGAGTATGAATTGGTGTTGGGCAGGATGATTTAAGATAAGACTCTCACGACTACGAGCTATAAATCAAAGATGCATCTGCTGTAATCTAAGCACATTCCTTTGGCATGTCAACTAACAACTGTATCTTGTCTTCACCCCTCACTCAGGAGGGCCGCCTGTCACGGCTCGCTGGGAGGTGCAGCGCCGTGCTCCAGTTACATCCTGCACAATTAAGTCCCTTTGAAGTGCCTTTTTGCCATTCATTTCAACTGCTATCGTCTTGTGGAGGCCTAATGTGCTGTAGTTGTAATTAACACCAGCTCTTTTAATAGAATTCAATGGCAAAGATGGAATATAATGGGATATATTTGCACAAGTCAGTCTAGTTTTTCATTGTTTCTTGAGCACAGATCCATAAACCAGAAATAAGTCTCATGAACAAAAGTATGTTTGAGCTTTGTGGCCAAATCGGCACACTTTTCTATCGTTTTAAAAGTCAAAAAGATTATCTGGATGATATGTTTGGGCCATTGTAATCGACAGGTCTACGTCCAATCATTAAATCAGTCCAAATATGTGGTTTAGAGCAGAGTTCAGATTTAAGATGAATACATTTGACTTTCTTTTAATGACAACGATTAAACAATATAGACTATATTGTTTATTATCAGAAAATATTGAAAGCCATTTTGTTTGGTTTTAATATGACAACAGCAATAGAATAGAAAATTGTGGATGGATCAATATAAGTAAAAAGAATTTGTACAATACTGAATTTAGTTGAATACTTGCAAGAACATAAAAGCTCAACAATTGTTCTAGTTTAAATATGTTAGGTTGATTTTTAAACTACTGTTGAGGCATTTACCGTATGATTTGAATTTCAGTTATATGATTTTGAAGTTTCAATGAGCACTCACCTCTGCTAATGCTTAGTACAAATTACTTAATAGAATGAGGACTTAACAAAAGAAAACAATTGCTTTCCCATGCACGGTCGCCGGCTTACACATCCCTACACTGCAGCTGTACATTAAATACACAAAATATGCATAAAGACTAAAACAATCCTGAGTGGAGCATCTATTGGTGAGTGACACAATTAATCCTCTTTCCTATGTGCTAAACGAGCTAATGTGAATGAGATTTATGCAGAAACAATACCACCTCTGACCACTGCTGCCCTGGTCTGTGCAGCCCATAATCCCGACAGCCACACAGTAATCTCATTACCTTTATACTATAGCCTACTTTAATGTAATCCACTCAAAGCGGCAGGAATTAACCCATGGTATTCTTCCAGGCAGTGATTTCTCGTATCTCAGTGGGTAGATTTAGCACAAGCCACGCTGAGGGATGACTATTGATCTGCTGCTAGTGCTGCAGGACACTTTCCCTTCTGAATATGTATAGCCCTATCCCTAGTCATGGCCTTTAACTTCCTGTAGGTATTAGGTAGTATTTTAGCCCCCCTCAAAATGAAAAATAACACAGGTAAATCATAAAGTGAGTTTAACCTTTATGTTCCAATTATTTCCATTCCCTCAACTTCCATTAGCCACAACAAATGACCCACACCCTCCTAACATGCTGCGATTAAGTGGTTCAGGATTTGTGCTGAAAAATCGAACTAAATGTTCTTTACGACTATCCCAGTGACGCAGTGATAAAATCAACTAAATCAGGAGGTACTTTAAACCTTTAAACATGAGCTAATGTTTCCAGTGGGGGGGTTTGTTGTTTCCTTGTCTCCATAAAGATGTCATCGTTTAGACTAGAACGTTGCATTAAACATACATCTATCTGGGGTGTTTTCATTGCTCAACTGTGAGTGGGTGTCGCCTCTCCACAGATCTGACCGGCAACTTGGCCTGGTGACGTCACCTTCTTTTCTCTATCTATGGAGAAAGACAAGTTTAATGCCATGCTGCGGAACATTCCAGGCAAAGCAATAACATTTCCATGGAGACTCAACAACTGCTATTTATTCTGTCCATAATGTTACATAGAACAAAACCTTACAGTACATAATAGTGTTGCAGTCTTATATTCTTGAGCTACCTGTACATTTCTAATAGTTTATTTATGAACTTGAACTGTACATTCCAACACTGGAATTTCCCCATAGTGGAGCCAAGACATTTTCTCTTTTTTCTGCAATATATGAAGCTGTGTTATGCCTGCCATGATGCAACAGTTCTTTTCAAATAAGATCATTCACCGTCTGAGAGCCAATGTACAGACTAATATTCTTCATAAGTGCTTCTTTATGTGCCGGGACACCCACACACTGGTCGTCTTCTCGAGCACGCTGTACAGTGGATGTTATTATTACCACTGGTGCTACAGGTCTGGAGAAGATGACAGGAATCAGTTGAAAGGAAGCTCGCAAACATATGCACCATATACCGCCACGTACACACACACGCGGGTGCCGGCCTCTGTAGTTGTGCCAGGGTGACAAATGCAATCCGACAGCCGGTGTGTCTTTTATATTACGGTTAATAGCTTCACTTTGAGCAGGCGCGGCACGCTTGTTCGTCAGGATAATCTTTCACGTGCGTTATCAGCTGCTGTTTATCTTGCGAAGAAGGCAAAGAGCTGAGGTAGCACACGAGTAGCATTTGTCGTAGCTAATTTGCCACATTTAAACGTATTGGGTTTTGGCAGTCTCTTGCTCTAGGAGTAGTTGTAGAATAGCGTTGAGCGAGAAGTTACTCATGCTAAGTTAAAGAAATCACACCGTTTATTCAGCTCCTGGTGGTAACCTTCCCCTAATGGAAAAGGAATGCAACACGTTAACAAGTCAGTAAATTCAAATGTATTTCAGTCGGCTCCCATTGGGCAAAACCTGTGAAAAAATATCAGAAAATTGTGTAAAATGTGTAAAAAAAAAAAAAAAAAGGATTGTTGATCTGCTGCGGGAAAAAAATGAATCATTGCATATTTTGTGTTCATGTTGATGGTACAAATTTCCTTTGAATGATGCATGCTGCAGTGCTTTCTTCTCAAGTTGCACACCGTCTCAAAATCTTATGGAAATCCGTCTTATAAAACATTGTGATGATTTATAATACATTTGTGATGCTTTTTGATATCAACAAATAATAACAATAATACACAAAGGAAATTGGATTACACGTCGTTCACAGCGAGCTGCATTGGCGGCGGTGGAAGAGAGCGTGGCACATGATTGTTTGTGTATCAGCAGTAAATATGAGGGAAGCTGAGTGAAAATTCACATCAGTCCCCATGAGTCGGGTCCCGGAGAGCTGCATGTACTCTTGTCAAAGGGAACAAAACGTGACAGCAAGATGGTGTTATGCATTGTTCTGTTGTAAATGGACCAAAGCTCTAGGTGGTTACTTAGTCAAGTCTAGCCCTAAAACTTAGATCTATGTGAGACGAAGACTTCATAAACAACCAGGATGGAACCGAAGCTGCTGTCAAACTCTAGAGTGTACTTAGGTGGGGGGGTGCAATACGCCGAACAATTATTTTCACGATTTTCTATGAGTCGAATCACAATTTGGATGGTTATCACAATTTATTTATACTTAGGCAGTGTCCAAATGTCCACACTCGCCCCCTAACCCCTCGATCACTACATAGTCCCACTGTATTCAGCAGACTTCATAGTACACTCAAAAGAGGTATTCGGACACTACTTTCTCCTCGCCGCATGTCATGTGACTGGTGGCTTAGGAGGAAGAAAGTCAGCAAAACTCTGATAAAAATGGATTTCTGGAGTTATTATTGGTTAAATTAATCTGACAAGCACATTTTTATGGACTAATAATCAGTTTTATTTAACATGGATCAACTTTTTGCTTGTGATGGTGTGATCTTTTTACAGCTCAAGCTAAGGATAGCAACTTTACAGCCAACAGTTTATGTAGGAGTGGTTTACGGGTCAACAGAGCGTTTAAACAGCTCTTCTGTCCGCTTTCATTCAGTCGTGTTGTGTCCAGTTAAAGATCTGTCCCTGTCCACTGTTTTTCCAATTCTTGCGATGCATTGTGGTCTATATTGACCAGTCTTCGTGACAAGCTCAGGACACTGCTTTTCAATGTGCATTGTGGGATATTTTGAGTGCACTACTTTTTCAGCTGCTGGATTCTTTCACTTATAGCTCCCTAAAGAGGTGTTTTGTTAATTTTGTTTCAAATAATCTGAAATCAAAATAAAAGCTAAATTAATCAAATCTGATATTAATAAAAAATAGAAAAACGTTTCAAATATTTTTTTCTATTTTTTTTAAGGCTGAAATGATAGACAAAACTTTCAAAGGGAAGGTCCCAGGACGCTTGCTCGGTTGTTTTGGGATACGGCTCTGAAAGTCAGCATCAGATAAGATAAGGTGACGGTAAACTCTGTGATATAAATCTGTCATGTCAGGAAATGAAGGGACTGTTGTGATGTCTGAGTAATAATTTTTTCAATATGGTTTGTTTCACAGTCAGACCGTAATCAAACAAGAGATGTGCATCCCCTCGGCAATACGTACGTGGGACTCAGTGTGCCCATAATCTCAGCAGCTTCTCTTCTCTTTTATTATAAAACAACTCTTTCTGACACTAAATCCTAACCCTGGCTCGGCTGTCGCTGCTTAAATCTTCTTTGCTGTCAATGGGCACAATGTGTATGGTAGTTTTACAACAGCAGGCAAGATAATATGTAAATAATGCAGAATGATTTAGGCAAAATATCTAATTACGATTTATTTGGACATACATTGCGTTATGTGATTTATGTTTTGATGTTCAAAGAGCATTAACATTTGAGAGAACATTTGAATCTGAAACGCTAAAGTCTAAACTACAGGGTTTGCAGTTTGTTTTGTGTGCTTTTTTTACATAATAGGACAGAATAATGTATTGTTTGCAAAGAAAATTATATTAGCTAAATAAGTGCAGTTTTGAATTGCAATCTTGATTTGATTGCGATTAGAAAATTACAGCAGATGGTCAAAAGTCCCTTAATTTGATATTGTAAATGGATCAAACTTAGGCAAAGAGATATTTGGAATCTCATGCTGCTGGCTACAAAAGAGCCATTCTAAAAATATGTGATGAGATGATAGGAAATGCAATTAATTAGACAACTCTATCGTAAAATGAACTTAAATATACAACGTTCCAAAGACATCCTGTGATCTGCCTTAGGTACTGCTTGTGCCAACCCAGCATCTATGGCCTTTAGGCTTGGTATATAGGACAAGCCATTTGCAATTCACACATAAGAAGATTTAAGTCCCATTTAAGTCCCTTGAAAACATCTGCATCAAGGTGCAAGTGAATGAATGTCTTAACAGATTAGCTTATAGTGGATTTATTGCAATAATTTCACACAATAGTCGTGTTAAGAAACCTATGTAATCCTAATGAAGTCTGTAAAATCTCTTGTGTTTAATCTATTTTCTCAGAGGCTGAAGATGCTCCTAAATCCCGGAGTGTGGCGCTTACTGCCTTCAATGAACTTAGTTTGAGCAGTCTGAGCTGTGCTTTAGGCTGCCTTTAAGAGGGACGCCAAACAATTACACACAAACACACACACACACACACACACACACCTACACACACACATGCACACACATGCTGCATAGGCCCACGGTTGAGAGACCATGGAATAAAAGGACTCCAGGGAAGGGTTAAGGTCTAACAAAAGGAGCTCGTCACACACTTGCACCAAATCTACAAGCCCTGATCCTGCCACAACATTTTTCTCATGCAGCAATTAAAATATTGTATGGCACGCCGGTGTTGTTGGTAAGTGAAAGAGGTCAGGCTACTTTCACTTTTGTGTTTACAATGTGATTTCTACCCTTCCAGGAAAGTCCAACCCATTATTCCGTATTAAAACAAATTTCCTGTCTCTCGACTTTCACGGCAGGCTTTTTACACTGCCTGGTGTGGTCGGGAATAACAGCTCGAAACATTATTCCCCTTCAACATTCAGCCACAGAATCTTGGTAGTTCTTTCGGAGGATGGTGTGGACAAAACGAGTCGAACGATGGCTAGAAAGTGGGAAATTACATGAGGAGTAAAAATGATAGATGATATGTAAGGTAAAATGGTGAAAATAAGAAAAGTACTAACAGAAAATTGTATTTGGTTAAATGTAATGGGCAGTATGGGCCATTTAAGTCAATATAAGAGTGTAACAATTATGCATAACAAGAGCAAGTTGTAATTTACCATGTATTTGCTTGTTTTGCAAACCCAAAGAAAGTTCAATATAGCTCTCAATTATCTTTTTGGAGAGGGGTTTTATTACTAAGAGTATTACAATCAATCTAATAATTAACAAAACTAGAATCGTAAGTTGACTGGACTTCTTTTTAGTTGAAATCTTACAAAAATGATCCAGTGAGCGTGTGACACAGTATTTTCCAAGATATTGTCTGTTTGAACAGTATTAAACTATTGCTGAAGCAAAAACCCCAAAAATGAATGACACTTTAAACACATCACTGAGATTTTTTGTCTTCCTTTGTGCCATTCCCTCTGCCATAAAACTTATCTCGCGATCTATCTCCTCTGTCTGCGTCTAGTTGTGCCTGTTTTGTCTCTAACCGCTGCCACGGACAAGCTGACCTCTATGTTAGCTCAGCGCAGGACAGGAATGAATCATAGCGATGCTTATTAGAGAAGCTGTATATTCATCAGACTATAAGAGGCGGGCTCTCAGGGGTAACGGCTAATGCAATGACTCATGGGGGTCCAGAACAGCTGAGCGATTTTGCACTGGGAAGCACTTTTTTTGCACAAACTACAGGGGCATTGCTGTGGCCACATGCAGCGTTTGGGGAGCTAATTGGCTAATGTTGCGTCAGTGAGAAGTAGCTTATAATCGCTGCTAAATTGGGTTATTCTCCTCTTTGTGTATCTGTTTGTAAAATGGTGCTTGCACACAAATGAGATGTTTTGACAATTACATATTTGTGAAACTTACATCCGTGTGGGTGTGAGCTTTTAACTCTAATTTTGCAACTAGGAAAACATAAAGGATTTTCAAAGCTCACCTGTGTCCCATTGAGATAAGCATTTATGCATAATTACTGGAAAACGTGTTTCTGTTCGCTTATTTAGTGGTTGGAGGCCTCAGTGAAGCTTGGCAGAAATCAACAAGATATGCAGCAAGTTCGTATGTGCCAACAGTCCTCAGTGTTAATAACAAATAGTGACAATAATTTCTGCCAAATCAGTAGTTATGTGTGGGCCTGCAAATGTAGTGCATGTGGCTTCAATCCGATCAACATGTCCGTCTAAGGAAGGAAACTACATTTGACTGCAAAGATAATGACGACGCAATAAGTCTATCTTTTGTTGTCTCCACATATAAAAGAGGCAACTATAAAGCGCCGCTAAATGAGTGGATTACAATGTTGCTCGGAGCCAAAAGAGGGGCTTACTGACCCAATTACTGTCCACTTCCAGTGCGCTGCGACCCCATCCGCCCTCACCCCTAATCCTACAAGAGATGATCTGGCCTCAACACACGCTGTTATTGCACTGAACAACGACCCAAGCGTTTAACAGGGTCTCAACTGTGACGACGAGGAAAACCATTACTGTGGCATGGTTTAAAGTTGCAATGTGTCTCTTTTCTAGTGGGGTGTGCATCACCTGCTTTTAGTTTACATTTTTGAAGATATTTGTTCTTAGTGTACAAATTGTCCTCTACAAATAGACTTGCTTTGCCCTGCCTTTTGCTTGAAATGTCCCACAGTATGGTATTAAGAGTATTTATCTCTATAGAGACAAGCGGGTCAGACCTGTGGCGAGGCAGCAGCTCTCATGGATAAGATGTACTTTCTTTTTAGGTATTTTTAATGCCATATTCTGGAATATTGGCAAAGGGCAATAATATTAATCTACAACCATTCACTCTTACTCATTACAGGCAATTTAGTCTACATTTACAATATGTCACTCCGTTTGAACTACAGTGTTATGACAAACAAGTTAGTCCTGAATGTATTCCTTGTATTGATCACAATTTTCTTTAACTACGTATTAATAATTGCCATTGTCTTCACTCTAACTCTGAACTCTACCATAAACCACATACATTTACCGACAGATACACATAATATCTGAATCATGATCTTGATTAATATTTGATTAATTGCACAGCCCTAGTAGTGGTTATTTAGATGAAGCTCTAAAGATACATTCTGATATGTAACACAAAGGCTGAATCCACAGCCTTTCTACTTTTGACACGAGTATTGCATCTCTCCTCTAAAGAGCAGCAGTTACATTTCTGTTAAAGTGGACTTCATCAGGTCAGATCTGATCTCCAGCGCTTTTACCGCACTTACTAAATCTACCACAATATATGTTTGACTAGATCTACCACAAAGGCAATGTTGTCCCTCCTTACAGCTTGTTACAGTGTCTAGCGTAGCAGGCACAGAATGGAGCATCAGGCGTGAGGGCGTCCAGTGACAGGCAGAAAAAAGTGCCATCATTTATGTGTCAACATCAGCCATGTGGGAGGACAAGTTTATTGACATCTTGATGATCATTCTGAACCGGGTCTGCTTGTACTCATCGACTGTGGGCTCAACATACATTAGTCTGTAACGTGGCTGGTCTGCATCTTTCATTTGTCAAGAGGACGGCCCAGGCTTGGTGTTGACAGTGGAATAAAGATTTGTGAGCGTGGCAGCCGCCTGAGCTAATGCAGTGAGTCAGTGTGCCTAAGCATTCTTAAACATATAGTACAGGAAGTTCAATAGGAAATAGTACTGTGATTTATAAGTCGGTAGTCATTGTCTATTCAACAAATGAATAAATCAATTGTGGCGCGGTTCGCCTCCACGCACGGCTTATTCCAGGAATCTATAAGAGCCAGAACTGGAATAGAAGCAATTGGTTATCGTCTCCCTAATAATAACAACATAAATGTATTCTTGTCAATAAATTATGGGATATTGCTGGTTCTACATTAGATACTGAATGCAGTTACAATGTGTTCAGTCCGCTGTGGATAAGGACGTAAGTGAAACGTGGTAAAATTGTGTTTTCAAAGTTGAATTACTAAGGGAACATGTATAATTCATTTTGTAAATAAAAAGCAATATGCCACGGTTTAGTAATAATAAAATAACTTCAGACTGACTTCTGTGAAAGTTGGAAATGTTCTCCTTTTAACACAGAAAGGGTGCCACCCATGGTTGAGTGGATTGCACCAATTTCTATAACATTGCGTTTTTAGAGAGTGCCCTTCTCAAGCCTGTCAATATAGAAGTGGATTGTCAAACTCTATAAAAAATGAGCGGTTGGGATTATTGATTGGAGACTTGCCTCATCAGCGCATGTATTGAGCATTACGAGGACTTAGAATGGTGGGTGTGAATGGGATTAGAGTAATTACTGTTATTATATTCTCAGCGTAAAGGCTATCACATGCCTTAGCTAACTGTGCCGAAGCTTCGGACAGTTAAATTAGAAATATGCGCCGCTGATGTGACCCTGAATGATTGAACCTTTTGCTTTTCAGTGCATACTACGCTCTCTCTTCAGCTCAGAAACCTTGAATCCGTACACCTTCAGAACTGTCTTTTTATAATGGCCAATGGAGATTTGGAGCTTAGGCATCACAGGGCGAATGATCCAACCTTGCCTGGGGCCAGACTTTGCACCTGTCCAGACATGTATGTTTGCAAGAGGTGAAAGTATCTCTCTCTCTCGCTGTGCCTAAAAAAAGCAATATGCTCACAGGGATCCCTCGAGTTCTACGGTAAGCAACAGGGACTGAGGAAAAACCTGGGTATGAAACCTTCCCAAATCCCCGAGACACCAATCCCTTATGGTAATGGCTTTGAGGTGTTGTTTACCACCATTGCCTAGTCACTCTTACCCTAGATGCTGCTGTGTTGACTGTAAAAGCAACCATAACATACCTACAACATATTACATTCTAAATTAAAAAATCGGTCAGCTGTGAAACCTAATACATACATAATGGGTTCTAGATTTCCCTGTAGTGCTAACATTCCAGCAACATCCTTATGGTTGCATTTTCCAAGACCATCTTTTTAGGATGTCACAAATCTGGATATTACACTTAGCTAAACATGAATGGACTCATGCTTTTATAACCTAACCTTCATAAGGATTTTACTAATTCCTTCAGCGACAGCACTGGTTTATGACATCATAAAAAGAGGAAATAGAAAGATGTTCCTGGAATTTCGGCTACAAATCAGATCATGCTATCAACGAGAGCAGGGAGACATTTTGAAATGAAACGCTACACAGGGGGGATGTGAGTTCTTACCGTGAGCTGGATCAGGTGGGCCAAACTCCAGATTGTATCTCAGGACGTAAAAATTATTCCATACATAGAGCTGGTTATCTCTGGGATTGTAATCCACAGATGCGATGTACTGGTACTGGTTGGGAAAGTGGATGTCCACATATTCCCCGTGGTTCTGCTTGGTGTTGTAAACATAATCAATCAGGCTCTTGCTGACCTCGCTCTCGTTATCTTCGTAGGTGGATCGAACCACGTACAGTACTCCACAGATCATGAACGCGTTGGAAGCCGAGCGTTTGTCGTAGGCCGTGTCCCATGTCGCCTCAAAGCGCAAGGTATAAGGGTTCAACTGACTGATCACCATCATTCCGTTGTTCTGCTCCGTGGCGTAGATCACCCAAAGGCCATTTTCATCCACCGCCAAATCGATGTCCGTCTTGCCCCCCCACTTGTACGGCGACGTGTCATGGTAGTTGGCGTTGTTGATGATGGCTTCTCCGCTTTTGATTCGAGTCCGCAGGTCAAACTTCACAATGTTGCGCGTACGTTCCTTATTGAAAAACACAGCGCCATCGTAGACCACAAATCCAGTTCCATCTACTCGGTGGGGCAGTTTGTATGTGATAGTTTGCCTCGCATTTTGGAAATCATCCAATGAGGAATACTCTATTAGTGTGTCTGTCCTATAAGGAGTCCAAGGCATAAAGTAGATTTTATCACCGGCTTGTAGTGGGTCTTTGCACCAGGCGCCGGCTTGTTGCTCCGCTTCAAATAGAAATGAAGGGTCACCAACAGCTTTCAGAGTCCCGGGACAAAGAAAAACTAGTGGTGGAAGAAGAGTAAAATAAAAAACAATACAGGTTAACATGTGAAAAGCAAAACCAACTACAATTTGCATCTAAACAATCATGTTAAACTCTATTTCCATTTTGTAGGTCCATGAGGAGTGGGGACAGACACACATTAAAAAGTGGCCAAAACACAACTAACACTAGCCAATAATTGAGAAAAAAAATGTGTTACAGGGTGTTTGGCATTGTGCATAGAAAGAAAAACAGAACTAGAAGTTATTAAGCAGAATGTGGATGTATATATAGAAGTATTACAAAATCTGAAATAAAAAAGAAGCCTCATAGACATCTACTGTTGGGAGCAAAACTGAAACAAGGGAAAAAACAAAAATAAAAAATACATAAAAAAACATTTGGTCCTGTGAACAAAAAAATACTGCAGCCAACTAAAGTCACTCGGCAACAAGACGGGAGAGATTATGAGAGCAGGAGTCACCACAGTCTGCAAAATGTACGCAGAGTTGTATCTGTAGCACCACCTTTACTATAAACCTGTGGCGTGTACTGTGGAGTGGTGCAAAAAAAAAATGTACTAAAGAAGGCAAGTTTGTGTCTGTTGAGGTGGTTTTGGTTGTTGGAGGCATTCATCTTGATAGAGAAGAAAGCAGCAAGTGATCAAGTGTGGGGGAAAAATGGGGAGAAGAGTGAAGAGATGTGGGCTCAAGGAGGAAAAATAGGGACAGTAGAAAGCAATAGGTGTTGAAGAACAAGGGCCAAGAATCACTGTTACCATGGCATGCTATGGACGAGGGTTTGGAAGCCAGGCAATATGAAAGATTCTGCTGAGTAGCAAAAAGCACCCAGGGAGAATGAGAGAAGGAAGCCCCTGTGGACTGCAGCCAACATGCCCCCCATTTACATTTTTGGCTGCTTCTGTGCTGTCTTTGCAATGACCAGGCTCACTTCCTTTGATGCACTACAAAAGGAGTTTTAGCATTACAGTCGGGGCCAATCTGGAGATAGGTCTGTGATGGGCTGTAGGGGCCACCATGGGAGAAATAGGTAGTTTACAACCAGATGCCACAAAACAAGGAGCTAGGGTTTGGATCGTGTCTGTTATTTACCTTTTTGCTCCACTTCTATTTTAAGCGTTGAAGAGAGAATGAAAGGGGTGCAAGGGAAAAAGAAGAGATTAATATGAATTAACTACTAGAGCTATATGATTACATATGCAGAAAAAGTTATGAGACATTAACAAAGTCCAGGAGACCTATTTAAAAAAGGTAAGATATTAGTGAGAAACAAGACATTCAGCTGCCAAGGCCCTGTCTAATCCAGACTGTGGTCATTATCAGTTCATGAACGCCTTACAGTGATGTTAGGCAGCATCATTTATTTGTAACTAAAGTCTAACAAAAAGGCTTTTATAACTAAATATTACTGTGGATTTAACATGGCGCATGAACAGTGCCATCATTTATTTTAATTGGGCCGTAGACTATCCACTAGAAATAAATGTCAGCTTTCTGAATTTGGTATGCACTCTTCTTAAGCACGGGCTCCAAGAGTACAGGAGCCCCCTGCTCCCTCCCTTTTTTTCTGAAATGCGTATTATATAAACTTTATTTAAAGCAATACTAACTAGTTGCGACTCAAATTGATTTTATGGGATTCAAAATTGGTTATTTACTCAAGCCAACATTATGAATTGAATGTGAACATGCTAATCCACCCACCACTGTAGGCCTTTCATTGAAGCGGCAGAAAGGAATTAATAGATTGCTATGTTTGCAAAATGCAATTAGACGACAAGAAGCCAAATCTGGCTTGGTTTTGCCATTTTAATTTACTAACTTTCTACTTGGCCTTATCAAGAAAACAAGTAATCAGTGTTAATCATTGGACCAAGCTCCATTTCTAAAGCACTTGGCAGTTGAAACATGAATTAATTCAGCAATAGAACTTAATTAGTAATTTTCTGTCCTTTTGTGTGTAAGACTTCCATACATTATAGGAAATATTTAACAAGGCACTCATTTAAGTTTGCAAAAACACTGCCAAACAATTAATCTGAACTACGGAGTTACATACTTTATCTAGCTTTACTTTTGATGCATTAACATTTAATTTAGAAGCAAACGGTAGAGCTCAGATTCTACACGAGACAGTGTCTGTTACACACATGGCAGGGTCAACCCACACATCATCTACACCTTTGGCCAGTGAGAACTTTTAAACTTGACTTTAATTTCACTTACATGAGAACATTGCTCAGAAAAAAGTCTTGCTATCACTGACTCACAATCAAGTGGAAATCAAACAATAAATGAAGGTTTCACTCTAGACCTTTAAGACCCCCTGACAAAGGAAAAGTCAGCTTCACACTGAAATTCTAGCTCAAGAATTTCTAACACTGCAATTTACAAAAGACGAATTGTCAACGCTGTTAAAAAAACTACAAATATTATCAAATGTAGAGAAGAAACAATTAGGGCCTTTCCTGAATAGTATATGGTCTTGACATATATCAGAACTAATATAAGAGCACAAGGTGATATTAAAGGAACCAATTACTTTGTGTACTTTTTGAATTGAGAAATGTTCAGGCACAAGAGGCTGGGGTAAAAGTGTAGCTGTGACATTATCATTTCCATTTGAAGATTATAGTATTTAAGAACTTGAAAGGCCAATCCACAATACATCATTCCATTATTGGTAAAGCCAATGGGCCAAAGATTTTTTTTCTAACATTTCAAATGAAGTAAATAGATGTGTAGTTTGACCCAAGGTTTAGTAAAGAAAAGAAATCCAACATAAAAGCAGGTACTTCTGCCAAGAAAACTCAACAGCCCTGTTGACAAAGAGGTTGTGAAAAGCAAACTAATTATAACAACTGCAGTGTCCTTGACGTTGAGACAACAGGCAAGAAGTTGTGAGTGTCTGAAAGGGAAAATACAAGAAATGACAAAGAACGTGGTGACGTTAGTTGACAAGTATTAAGAGCGGCGCAGTGGAGTCAGAAATAAACTCAGATAGGTGATGAGGCCTCCTGAAAATTGCACAAGGGAAGCGAAGAAAAGTAAGAAGTTTAAAATAGCAACATTCATCAAAAGACATGGCACAACCCAGCCCACGCCAACCATAAAGAACTCAAAATCACAATACATCAAAGTCTATTCTACGTGAGATGCTTCGAGGGATTCTGTAGTCACACTATTGTTTATACAGCAGCAAACTACGACGTAAAGGGGAGTGTGAATTATACTGAACGAATGGTTACTGGCATTTGATGTGCGGTGAGAACTTTAGCACTGGGAACTCAGCGTTTTGTGTGATCTGAAATAAGGACGGTTAAAGATTATTCCGGTCTTGCTTTCTCAATAAAGTGAGCGCTGAGCAACCTTAATAAAGAAACATCTTGACTTTTATGTTGTCTGATTTGTGCAATTACTAGGGCCAATTCAAAAGGGTGAGTCAGTGCCAGGTGGAGGCACATTTTACATTCTTGGCTTGAACATGGGAGATAATGTTGCTAATGAGGGACGTTGATGACATGAGCTGAGTTACAGCGCCAAAACAGTCAAAATAAAGACAATTTCTTCGCAATTTAAATTCTCCCTGAATTGCGTTAAGACTAGGTTTATCATTTATTAGTGTATAATAAAAATAACATCTGCTAGTGCGATAAACGACGGGTGAATTCATAAGGGACGGATGCAGTGGCAGTTTCTCTGGTCCAAAAAAATAGGACACTGTCTAGGCCTGTCGCCGATCAGCTTAATAGGGATTTACCGTAATATGTTTTCTTACAAAACAACTTCTCCGGCCTTGTATCCACTGCAAATCCGTTAGATCCTAAGCTGCTAGGCCACTGCTATGGTGCCACTTGTACGTTCTAATATTTGACCATAAAATACAGTACAAACACACTTTCTTTTGGAGCATTTTGACAATACACATTGGAGGAAACGGAGGATTGGTAAGGGGGCAAAATAATACGAGGACTGTCAGACAATATACTTGTACAGAACGGAACATACTTGGGGCTTGAGGGGGGAAAAGTGGACTGGACTGGGCTTGTGTGGACTGAATCAGACGGGGAGAACACTAAGCACTTACCAGGGCAGTTGCGATACGAAACATTCTGAGTTCTTGATCCTATTCTGGTTGGGCATGGACCTTGAGAAGCATAAAAAAGACGGAGGGGCTACAGACATGCATTTCTGAAACTGTAAGTGAATTGGAGCAGCTTGCAAGTTTGGCCAGGGCACAAAGTCCTTGGGCAGAAGATTAGTAAGTGTGCAAAAAAAAAATAGTGGCAGAATACAATGATGATAACAGTAGGTGGACGGTAAATGCACCTCGGGGCTAATCCTGCTATTAAGGCTTGAGGTAGCAAGACATAGAATCGATACTGCACTTACGAGACATTCACTCAAAAGTCAGCCAAAAACACTAGAGGTAAAGGGCGCTAAAATTGGGTACGCTCAAAAAGGTGACTTGGAATACTTATGTCTTATTCCGGCTTTAATTACAGGTGCTCAAAGCCCTGGCGAAGTTAACCTTTAAGGTGTAATGAGTTTCCCAAACTAATGGTGCTCACTAATGTGTTCAAACTTAGCAGTAAGGGAGATACACTCGGACAGCTTGACAAGTAATGAGCAGTGTGGAGCGCGTGTGTCGCAAAGGGTTCAAAATGTGCGCTTTTTGTGTAGGCCTTATTTAAATCTACAACTGTACGCTAACTAAACGTGATGTCTTTGCCGTAGACCAATTAAAAATGCCTCTTAATATGTAAATGTTGCTTATGGTAAGAGTTAACAAAAAAAAGTACAAATGAACATAGCAACTTAGAGGACAAAGAAGTGGTTTAATTGAAAAGGCAGACTAAACATGATTTGGTGTGTGATTTGGGGATGAATAATTTAGTATGGGACGAGCAAAGAAATTGTGTGAAATTATTCAAGAGCAAGCCTGTTACACAATGAAACATCTGTTTACATAAAGGAGCACCTGTTGTATGATGTATATTAAGCCATCGAGGTAATTATTATTATTTTGTTCTGCCTTATGGACTGACATTGGCCTTTCCTTCTATTCTACCAGTTCTTGTAAGCAGGCTTGTAGGTCCAGGCTGTAAACACGTCGTACATCAATAATAGAAGGCAGTACAGAAGAGGACCAAAGGCTTTCACAGGTCATATTTCATGAAAAGTTCATAGTGTGACACAGAAGGACGAGATGGGGGAGAGAGAAAAAAAAATGCGCTGGAAGGTGTTGCAAGAGAGTCTGGACGAGGTAAAACGACGGGGGAAAAACGGAGAACAGAGAAAAAGCTGGTGGGGTTAATAAAAGACAAATTAAGGTGCAGTGGAGGGAATGGCAAGTGAGGTGGTGTTCAAATCATGACAGTAGGTTATACTTACTGTAGGGGACACACTCATACTGGACCTCCAGGTATTTGTAGGTTCCTGGACAAGGGTCAGGGAAAACATCCGACCCCGTGATTACAATGCACTGGGTACGGTTGTTGCATCTGGAAGGAAAAAACACAAAAACAGCAAAGTTAGCATGTGTGATTTGTGATATGTGACATTACAAAATGAATGTGTATATTCAGAATACTTTACACCAAATGCAACAAGCCACATCTTAATCCAAGCTTGAGATTGATCAGCACAGCAAAATTAAAATAAATACAATTTCCTGCCACGGTAAACATTTTTAGATTACATATTTTGTTTTACATGTGTTTTAAAAGACAGAATAAAATAACTTGGGTTTTCAAAAGTAAAAAATAAATAAATCAAAAATAAATCACATTGCCAGGACAAAATTTGATTTTCCCTGAAGAGTTTTAGACAGATCTTGAGCATTATCAAACTCGACTATGACCACATGGTAACATAAATAAAGTTATGTTATTCTGTGTTGTCTAAAAGGTTGTTGTTTTTTCTGGTATCTGAATTGGTATTTTATGGTATCGAGCCAATTTCTAATTTCCGCGTCCAGATAACACAAAAAATAACACAGTTACAATGAGCTATACAGTATGGCAGTCATAGCAGCCCTTAAAACTGCAGTAATTAAAACGCTTGTCCAAATAAGAACATTTTGAGCTGCTTTTGAAAGCATCGACTGTGTTTAATGAGCAGAACGAGAGAGTGGAAGATTGTTCCAGGGTCTGGGAGCAACAGCCTGAAAGGATCGGTCTCCTCTGGTTCAAAAACAAGTGTGAGGAACCATAAAGCCTGATATAAAAATGTGTTACTATAGAAATTGTTTACTGATTATTATAGACTTGCAACTGGAAAAAAGGAAAACAAAATTCCATTGCCTTGAGTCCACTTAATGCTGGATTCAATAGAAATAAAACATGCAAAAACATACTCACAAATGTGAAAAGGAATCCTCAAGCAACTACATTTGCAGGGAAACAAAGGTGTGGTGAAGTGCTTTTACCACAAGCTGCTGCTATCCAATTTAGCGTGTTAGCATTGAAGTCAGGGTCAATGCTTTTCACTCAGACCTCGCTTGTGTTCTCCTCTGTGTAAAAGAGAGGCTTTGTGCACCGCTCTCATCTACAAGTTTCTCTCAAGAGTTCAAATCGCAGCCATTAGAATGTGTGAGAGAATCATTCAGGAAATTGTATAATGTTTATATAGTGCAATAGTGCAGAACATTGCGTTGATTGCCTGTGTTATTTAATTAATGTATTGGTTTTAAGTATTTCCATACATAAATGCCGCTTTACTGCCACATAAAGCCCAACGAAGGACAAAATGTTATAGTCATCATTGAATGTTAAGAAGACATAATGACCACACCATGAGAATAAGTTATAGATGTTTAGACCGAGTATAGAGTACTAGAGGGGAGGGGTTTTTATATATATCAAGCATCAGTTTTAACTTGAGCTTTGGAAAATAAAATAATGTAATACAAATATAATATAAAAACATGCTGCTACTATTGGGAGAATATTTGTGGCTTATGACCATTCAGTGAATCATTAGAAACTGTATTACTGTGAGTAGCGAGTCCGACTGTTTTGTTTTGGGCTGCAATGGTATTCACTGCTCAGTGTCCAGATGTTATTAATATAATATTAGGTGTTTCAGCACTGGTTGCTCTGGAGGTGTGAGCTGCAAAACGCAGACAAAAGGCCAGAAATTTGTGGAAAAAAAAGATGTAAAAGATATCAGGCCAAATGTGTCATGCTGAAGTATTTTACAAGTAATGCCTGTATAATTTTATATTTGTTATATTTTAATATTCAAAAAAAGAAAATTCTTACTATTTTTAACGATGTTGCAAGTCTGGCTCTAGCATTTTATTTCAAGTCTATAACATTGAAATCTGTGTAAGGCTGACATATAACTCCCATAACCCATATAAATAATACACAGATCCATTGGGAAAATGTAGACATACTTAGTATTACGCTTCTGACAGAAAATAATACCAAAGTTCTAATTTATGAGACTAATGAGACAAAGACTTGCCAGTAGATGTATTAAACAACAGCACATAAGCACAAATGGCTCATATTTCTTTCAAAGAAGAGTTGACATAAGTGTTGATATTGCTTGGTGATGGATGGGCCTCAGTGGAGCAGGAGTGTCCTGATCTATGTGTGAAGCTGATTCCATCTCATCTGTGAAACCTCAGGCTCCTCGTGAGACCAACAGAAGAACTGTGCATCGTGTTGGGTCTCAATTTAGTCTGGGCATTTAATTGTAAGTCCAGAATGTTGGCCCATATTGGAGCTTGAGAGGCAGTGCGAGGCAGTATGGTAATGGCTGCAATGAATATTACGTTCAATTGGGCTCATGCTTTTTTCCAAGGTGAAACGTTTCAATTGTTCAGATGCATTTTTACAATGGCAACAAAATGTAAGGCGTTCAAGAAAATAAAGTGTTTCGTGTTTAGAAAATGACTGCTATTCCGTGATGAATTCAAAACATTTGGTAAGTGAGCTTTGAACAGAATTGCATAAATTTGCACTGGTTGCCATGGGATGACCATTAAGCCATGCTAAATTTAGACTGATTTGAAAACCCAAAAGGTTGTTTATGTCTGCTCCCTGTGTGCCCTCTAATAGTTCCCTCACAGACTCAATTTGACTAAAGAATAGCTGCAGTGAAGACAATTGCTGTGTAACTGGAGCAGAGAGGCGACATGAGTGAGGGCAGCGCATTACTGCAAAGGCACAATCTACTTCCTGGTGCTCCCAGTTAGAATTTCAATCAAATTAGCGTCTCTTAAACTCAAAGTGACCCGTCTGGCTCCATTTCATCTGAAATGCTGATGAGGTTCATGGCACAATTATCAAGGCAGACATCTCTCTCAAGAGGCAAGCCTGTTGATAGCAGACAGGCTATTGAAAAATTAAATCATTTCCAGGGCCACAGCGATGGCAGCAAAGAAAACAGCTGAGATGAACACACACGTGTCACACACAATCACCTCCAGCACCAGTACACTTATTGCTCTTTGTGAAGTGGTGGCTATGTCCTGATTCAGGAAATAGGTAGTTAGGAATTAACCATTCACATTCCACTTGACTCTGACCCAATATTGGATTAAGGCATTTAAGAATGGTGTAATCACTGTCATATGAGGGGTTAGGATTAGATTTACTGCTTTGCAGGGGAATTTGGGAAGGGTCTGTCTAGCTCACATCCGTCACTTGCACCTATTGATTTTCAAACTAGCTGAGGCATTAGCCATGAAGTCAAAGGGATTACTCCGCTGACATTTTATGGAATGACCTTAAAGCATGCAGCATTTATAGAAAGCAGCATGGCGCGAGGAAGTGCGATATGTGCCATTCTGAAAGGCTGTATTGCTTATTATATGTTCATATAATTGCCTGTGTCTATATGATATCAACATGGTTATAATCTCTACACTCTTACATTGAACCAAAACTCTGGGTTTTCTATTTAATCCAAAATAGTGCCTCACCATGAACGACAAAACTCTGATAAGTATAACACGACTTGGATATTGTGCAAATTGAAAAAACTGAACTGAGTTTAATGATCTGATCTAGTCTGGTGCCAACTTTGAGTTGATTACAGCTTATGAGTCCAGAGAATCCTGTTTATCTTCTCTTGAAACTATTAACTTTGATTGAAAAACACATCTGAAATTAAATCTCAGAACAAGTCATAAAACAAACCCTAACAAAAACATACATTTTACTTTGTCGAGAATTAAGCCAGGTTTAATGGCTGGTGAACTTTTGTGTGTCCCCGGGAAACTCACAAGCTGAATGTGGATCTTTATAAAATCTTAATCTGCAGAGCTTTAAATAAACAGTGAGGTTGTATGTACGAAGAGCAGGAACAAGGCAGAGTGCTGTCAGGCGGACACAATGTGCCTCCTCTGAGAGCCGTGCAAGCAGTCCTGTCACTGATATAAATAGTGTTCAGGCAGCATTTAGTCTGCAGCACACCGAGAAACATGACCAAATATCACTGTAGGCTGCGAAATGTTAACACAATTCTAAACAAACATGATTAAAATAATAATTACCAAGTATGAGCTCAAACAGTGTGTCAAATGTAACCATTATTAGCATTGTTATAAATGCATGGATTTCAGAGTGATAAGAATTGTTGCTACAGCGATTAACATTTTGAAACTAAATTATATAATCAAATAGTAAAGACGTCCTCAAAATTTGAGCGCAATCGGCAATGCAATAGAAACATTTAGGGCACTAACTTCAGAAAATAAAATGTATTAGTCTACAAGAAATAACATTATCACGTAGAAGAAGAAAGTCATTGCTGTTTATTAATTTTATTTTATTTTATGTGCAGTTTAGGATTGGGCCGTTACATCACAACATTAAACCAGAGGAGACTTTAAGTTTTACCTGGAGTCAGTGTAAATTAGTTATTCTGACTGAGAATATTCTGAGAATTATTCATTTATCTCAATCTAGTATTGTTGAAACTGTGTCAATTTCCATTCACTTTTCAGCAGTCATTTAGTGGCAGATCTGCATTGATCACACAGCCTGTCATATGCTCTTTGGATATCACATGAGGCTCAGCGGTGGCAGGGTCTAGCCATGTTATATTACAGCAATCAATGATGTTGCTATCAAATACTTAGGCTGAAGCTCATTAGTCAAGAAAATCCATAGATGCGGGTCACTTATTCATATTGTATATCCTAATGTGTTTGCTCCAGTGACAATGATCAGTCAAGACGCAGCACTTGCATCTCTGCTCGTGCTCAAGGCTTCTTTACGACCTGCAAACATAACGGAACAATAATAACAACTAACCAGATGGGGAAGTGTGCGCAATCCGCAACAAGAAATATGATTGCAATACATTTTTACGCCGCATTTAAGTGTATTCATCAGCGACGTGTGGCCGCAATTGTTACCATTATCATTAGGATCCTTATGAAGGCAGATTTGTAATTACAATTTTTTTTTTAAATCCGAAAAAGGGGGGACATGAAAAATCTTCTCGCTGAATATTATCGTTGGATTAATTATTTCAAAGTCTTGCAGTTTCACATCTGCCGGGGAGGTGTCCATGTGAAAAATTCCTCCACAGATTATCACCCACTTGAGTCGACTAATTGCATGCAGCTGAATGTTCTAATTGAGCCACAACAGTCCTAGGGCTATTTTCATAAAAAAAATCATTGAACGCATGAATATAAAATGCCAGGCTGATATATATATATTTTTTTTTTGTTTAAAAGACAGCAGTGTGCCAACAGGATGTATCAAACGCAGCGAAGCCTCAATCCAATTCTCCACACTTTAGGACCACATCAATTTTGCATGCTTAAAAGTGATCACAGCTTTCCACGACTGCTAATGTGATTTTCCCCCACACACGCTGAAAATTAACAGGCCGGGGTAATTATGGAAACAAATCATTTTAGCCTCTTCAATCCTTTAGTAATGGAGACGGTACAGTAGGTAGACATGACTAGTCTCTTGACTTGCTCGTGGAATAATATATGTGCTTTGCAGGTGCCACTGTATGAGCTTTTCCAGTCTGAACAAATGTGGAGTATTGCCAAATTTGTCAAATGTCAAAATGTGTCAGTCCCAAGCGCTTAAAATATGTAACATTTGCTGTAACATGTAGTGAGGTTGGATAATGAGAGCTCTCTCATTGTAAACTGAATATTTGATTTTACCTTCATGAAGACACAAATATTTCAGAAAAAATATCCTGAATAATAGCAGTGAAATGATCTTAACAGAAGTGAAAGAAGCTAGGTAGTATTCATTTATTAAGAGTGTTGCTGTGTTGAACAAGAAGCGTCTGTTACAAAAGGGAAAAAGAGGTAAAGATTTTGTCCAAAAATGCAGCAAAAGCACCCTGGTATTTTTAACATTTGAATCACACGGCTCTGCTCTTTTGGGAGCCAATATGTTTCACTCGCTGGATTTTGAGTGTGAATAATTCCGCCCACACACCTGAGAGACCTTTCATATCCAGTGGCTTTCTTTAAAACACACACTTCATGTGTTGTTCAAACAGTACAATAGATTTTTCACTGACGTTGAAATGCCAACATTCAAGTAACTTCTGGCTTTCTGAGAAAATGGATGTGGTTTGAGTTTTCTATCAAGTGGTTCTTAAATGGCGGTATAGATCCTACAGCAGATCTATTACACTTTGTTTTAGTGGTTAAATAATAGTGTATAGCCCTATATCTTTGGCATTGAATGAATACATGTGCTTTCTGATTGTGTGTGTGTGTGTGTGTGTGTGCGTGTGTGTGTGTGTGTGTGTGTGTGCGTCTGTGTGTGCGTGTGTGTGCGTCTGTGTGTGCGTGTGTGTGTGTGCGTCTGTGTGTGCGTGTGTGTGCGTCTGTGTGTGCGTGTGTGTGTGTGTGTGTGTGTGTGCGTCTGTGTGTGCGTGTGTGTGCGTCTGTGTGTGCGTCTGTGTGTGCGTCTGTGCGTGTGTGTGTGCGTCTGTGTGTGCGTGTGTGTGTATGTGCGTGCGTCTGTGTGTGTGTGTGTGTGTGTGCGTATGTGTGTGTGTGTGTGTCTGTGTGTGTGTGCGTGTGTGTGTGCGTCTGTGTGTGTGTGTCTCTGTGTGTGTGCGTCTGTGGGTGTGTGCGTGCGCGTGTGTGTGTCTGTGTGTGTGTGTGTGTGTGTGTGCGTCTGTGTGTGTGCGTCTGTGTGTGTGTGTGTCTCTGTGTGTGTGTGTGTGTGCGTCTGTGTGTGTGTGTGTGTGCGCGCGTGTGTGTGCGTCTGTGTGTGTGTGTGTGTGTCTGTGTGTGTGTGTGTGTGCGTGTGTGTGTGTGTGTGTGCGTGCGCGTATGTGTGTGTGTGTGTCTGTGTGCGCGCGTGTGTGTGTGTGTGTGTGTGCGCGTGTGTGTGTGTGCGTGCGTGCGCGTATGTGTGTGTGTGTGTGTCTGTGTGTGTGCGTGTGTGTGTGTGTGTGTCTGTGTGTGTGTGTGTGTGTGTGTGTGTGCGTGTGCTAAACCATTTAGCATACATTTATTCATAAAGTAGTTAATTCAACTATAAGCAGGGCCATTTTAATGCAAAGGGAGCTGAAGCCCAGGGACCTAAAGAGTGAGAAGGCATATCCTAAGCAGCTGAGCATCTTTTTTTTTTTTTGTAATTAGAGATAAAAAATTAATCTCAAAGCGAAAAGATCCTTAACACTTTCTATTGTCCTTGGGCAGCGATAGACAGAGAAACAGAAAAGTCTATATAAGATAAGATAAAATCTTTTTTGTCCCACAATATGTCCATGAACACAACACAAACACCCTCATTTATTGAATATATTGATCAATAATTCAGCAGAACCTCCTTAAAAAATACATCTCATCATATTAGTTGCCATTGACCAAACCATTAACCCATAAAATACCTCAGGAACTTGACAGGTACAAGTAAATATGTCTGTCCTGTTTGTCAAAAGTTTGAGAACCACTGGTCAATGATGCTCGGCGAGAACTTCTTCAGCCGTGGATTTCGTTGAGTCAATAAGCGCTCGCTCTGGCCAGACGGGCTTAGTACGAGCACGGTCGTCGTCCGCGGGGCCACGGGCGAGGAAAAAGACGGACGACTTGAGCTCGCCGTCCGCGTTCATCAAACCGGGCTTGACAATAAACCCCTGCATACAAGCGCCTCTTATTTTTTATTTTATTTCCCAGGATGCACGGCCACAGACATTGCTGACATTCCTGGAGCGGGCCAATATCTCTTTCCCTTTCTCTGCGGCGCTCGCGTGTCTCTCCATCCACTGTATTTTCGGCTCCGATGGCATCTCCGCTGCGCGACAACTGCTCTCGTGTATAAGGTCTCATGGAGATGGTATTGCTGGTGGGGCGAGTCCATACACCTTGGCGGCAGGGGTTGACTTTCCGCCTGAAATAATCTGGGTTCTGACTGATGGCGGGAGAAGAAAGTGGAGTAGAAAAACTCAAGGCCCGGGGTTGGATGTCGGTGATCAATCAGTCGGATTTTAAGATGTACGAGGCGTCTTAGAGTACGCCCTGCCAAAGAAGCTGCCCTTAATCGGACCAGGCAGGATTTAGCGCAGGGTTAAAAGAGCAATCATTTGAATTCAGGCAAATGTGTTTGGAATAAAGACCGCGTTGCGCAATAGGGAACAACATTTTGGTTAGAGATAGGGAAAAGTGGTGGGATAAATTGCTTAGAAGGCTATATTTTAAATGCCTTTGGTGGTGAGAGGAGTATTTGCTTATAAAAAAAAAATCTATCATAATGTTTGTTGCGCAGTTCTGTCAAAAAATTTCATCACAATTAATTGGCTCATAATTGAAATAGTGATTTTTTTTATTTTTTTTTTAACAATTACTTCTACACAGTCAAATTAATGTTTTGGGATATTATTGTTTTAAAACTAATAAAAAATAATAGATAAGAAAAGTGTCAGGTTATTCATTGTATTTTCATTTACAACTTTTTGGGTGATTAAATAACAATTGAACTCACGGTTATAATTGCACATTATCCACAATTTCATCTCATTTTAGACCTGGTTTAATCTCATTTTGACCATCTTATATTGTCCTGGTTGATATGGTAAAAGCTTGATGTGAAATGTTTGAGCACCGCTGTCTTATGTCATGCTAAACTTCCCTTTTAATAACATAATCTTCATCAAAAACACTTAGCATTGTATTTTTTGCTCATGTTTCATTCTCCGCTTCAGTTTACATAAAAAAATTGTAATTTATGAAGCTCCTGTGTGTTTTTAAAGCCCATACACTTCCACAATGTGCTCTCACAATGCCAGTAGTCAAATTACCTTCTCTGTGCAACTTCAAGGCGCCTGGAGGTGCAGTTTTGTATAGCCAAATGTCATGCTAACTAAGGCTTTGAGGGATTTCCAAGGCAAACGCATTATTAGAGAGAATACCAGGGCCACAGTGACCAAAGTACTTTTAATATGACCTTTAACAAGCTGCCTTTGAGTCAGGCCCAAATGCAGATAAATAAAGATTTGAAAGTA
This sequence comes from Eucyclogobius newberryi, assembly GCF_026437365.1. NCBI lineage: Eukaryota > Metazoa > Chordata > Actinopteri > Gobiiformes > Gobiidae > Eucyclogobius > Eucyclogobius newberryi. The sequence continues at coordinate 29,856,561 of NW_027316532.1, read as the reverse complement.
AGGGATCTTGGTGTTATTCTTTTATATTACACTGCTTAATAGCATAGTTTCCATTGGGAGCAAGTCGACCATTAGTGCCAGCGTGATGAATGAAGAAGGTCGTATGAGAAAAGGGCATCCGGACTGAAGCCGACGCTACATCAAAATGCAAAACGCTGCACACCAGGACTCAGGTGATTTGCCGTACTTCGTTCATTTACTCAACTTGCGAACCACAGTTATTTTCTGTACAGTCATAACATCCAGTTTGCTATTTTTTCGATGGAATAAATCAATCCATGTTCCCACCAAACGCGAAACAAATGTAAAAAAGGTGTCGAAAAGCGTGGAATTGCGACGATTGACAACAGCCCCGAGTCTCCGTGCCCAGAGGTGCCTTTCTTATTTAAACATAACTGTGTCAAACACGGCCTTGTCGATGTCGTGTTTGCGTGCGCGGCGTGACGGCCTCTTTACCTTTGAGACATGATCTTGTAGGCGTCTGGAAGATAGCAGTTGACGTTCTCCATCTGGAAGGGGTCGGCGTCGCAGATCTTGTCGTCCGTGCGGCCGTAGTTGGCACTTTCGATCATGATGACGTCACTTCCTGGACACCGTAAGTCAATGGGATAGCCCTCACATGACAGCTCCCTCCGCACCAGGCCAAAAGGCAAAGCGGCGCGGCTGAACCCTGGAGACGGAGAGAGAGCACCGGGTCAGCATGGAAATAAACTACAATGGATTATTTTCAGTTGTGGCTGTCAGGAAACTCGATATCCAGACACCAACCGATACTAATATTATTATCAAAACTGGACAGGCTTCCGAACCATCAGAATCATAGGCTGTAAATGTCAGATGTGATGATGTTTTAATAATATATCACAGTCTATGATTAGAACAAGAACTGATACTGATAACGTTACATGCGTTTATTTTTTCTTGTTTTTTTTATCTAATAGAAACAATATAATAGTTCACATAGAATAGAGTGCAACACGACAAAAACATAAAGAGTAGTCCATAGAAAGTCAGTCACATTTGTCCCATTTCTCCCAAAGGTTTGTCTTTCCATTTAATATATGGCCAAAGTTATCACTCGGTTCCGTCTTATCATCCATCTCCTTATTATTGCTTTTTATTTAATTTTTCACTGCAGCCAAAATGACATTAGTATCCATATATTGTTTCTATTGTTGGAGTTTTAAATGTGGACCTTTCTGCGCAGTTTTGTTCTTGACCTGTATCAGAATTAGTACAGGGTCATGTGGTGATGTTAGAAGAAACTTTCTGTCTCAATTCAATTTCATAAAAATTATGTGTATCAATAACTATATCCACAATTGATCTTTTTTTTTTTGTAGTAAAATTTAGTTGAAATTTTAGTAGAATGACAACACAATTTTCAGTAATAGGTGAAAAAAATGTATAGAAAAAAATGGATGTCACGTGAGGGGCCTATTAATCTCGTAAGGCTGCGAAAGTGCGCACGTACTGCGCACGAAATCGAGCGCGAAGCGCTCGCCCACTTCCAAACACTCACTAACGCACTCCTTCACTCACGCACGCCCCATGCATACTAATTAGTAGTAGGAAAATGGAACATTACCGTTGTAAACGGGCGAAGCCCGTGCAAAAGTGCGCACTAAACGAGCACTTTACATTGGGATTGACATTTATGATATTTGAAAAATGGGAAACATTGTTTTCGCATCGGAATATTATTCTTTCTTCTCGGGACCAACCCCCCTATTTTTCACCCAGTGAACATTGACGAAAAGTCACAAAAATTTGCACACCTCTAAAAATTGTGCCTCTCTACATTCTGGCTATTTCCCTTTTCTAAAAAAAAATTGGCGCGTCAGCTCCCCCAAATGTACCAAAAATGCATTGAGAGATAGGAAATGACCCAAAAAAAATCTGATCGTAGAATCATGTAATTTGGCGCAGAGGTAGATGGTGACAAGAGAAGTAAAAAATATTATTAGGCAATGCCGTCCGCCCAACCAAATGTCGGCCATATTGGTTCAAAAATGGCTAAGCATGACTCGGGAGTTTTTCCAAATGTCGTACTTTTACGAACTCCTCCCAGGGCGTTGGCCCTAAAAAGCTGAAATTTGTTGAAAATGGTACTGAGGAGTGGGACATCAAAATGTATTCAAATTACATTGATACCTGTCACGGTCTCTGTGCGGCGAAGCCGCAAACTTTAGCTAGAATTTCAGAAATCTCCCAAATTTAACATTTCTGCCGTTTGCGCCGATAAAGTCCGAAATTAGAATCAGTTGTTAAACTCTTTGCCCTAAACCTACTTGAAGTGAAATTAATTAATTTGGCGCCACAGCGCCCCCTACAGATTTTATATGGAGGTTAAATGTTTAGTTTTGCGAAATTATCTGAAATTTTAAACAAAACTCAATTTTGGCCCCATCAAAAAAGTAAATGAGACCCATGTCATAATTGTTACGGCTTTGCTGTAGCAATGACCGAAACCTCCCATGTTATTCCAATGGGGAAATCACCATAACATGCTTACACTTTATACTTTCACCAACTCCTCCCAGGGCTTTAACCCTATTAACCTGAAATTTGGTGAGACTCATCTTCAGGGGTGGACCATCAAAAGTTATCCACATTTTTATTCAAAGAGTCACGGTGTCTGTGCGGCAAAGCCGCACATTTTGCCAAGAATTCTAAATAAAATTGCTTTTTGATGGTAAAACAAAGGGGAGAAGATGTGACAGCGTCACAGATTCAGCAGTAGGCGTACTAAAAGGACAATTGGGGCGCGTTAGCGCCCCCTCCTCTTGCGGCGTGGCGGCGGTGTGGCGAGGGCCGATCATTGCCGCTTGCGGCTATATTTTTATTTATTTTTTTTACTAATTGAAAAGAGAAAAGCTGCAAAGCCTCAGACAACAAGGACAGGCCAAATCTGCAGGCGCCACATGCACGTACTACTAAATCTCCACAATGCAGTGCATGATTACGAAGCTCAGTGTTGATTGTTTTAAATTTGCCTCAGTCCATTTGGCCTGTGGAACGACTGTTTTCATTTTACTGTGTTGAGATACTTCATCAGAGACCATATCCTGCTTCCGAAGAGTGCACACGCTTTTTTGCTCGCTCCGCTTGCTATCGCTGCTTTCCTTATTTATTTTGCTTTTTAATCAGTTTTTGTCTTCCAAACATTTTTGCTCTAGAATTTTTTAAGTAAACCAAGGATTTTAAGAACATAAGATCTGACGCCAGCGACATGTCCGGGAGAAGAAGGGAGAAAGACTGTGAACGCTGTCGGAAATATCAACAAGAAATTAATGAGCTGAAAACACGGATATTTGTTTTGGAATCTGAAAAAGTTCTTCACGATACCATTCCTGTGTCAACCGACGGTAAGAAGAGCACACTTTTTACAAGAAAAACTGCTACTTTCAACCTAAACCGCAGTGACTCTGTGTCGTTTCCAAAACTGTCTAAAAACCAGAAAGACCAGGCTGTTTCTTGGAACAAACTTGGAGCAAAGCCTAAACGATATAAAGATAACGTGAAGTCACCTAAAATACAGCTCACAAACAGATATTTACCACTTTCAGAGATGGAATTAAATGAAAAAAGGAAAGATGACGTGGCCAAAATACAGCGAGGAGGATCTGTGCCAGGAGCCAAGGTCACGCAGATTGTTTTGGTTGGGGACGGCGCGATAAGTCACGTGACGCATGAAAAGATAAACACACATTCTTTTCCAAGCGCCACTGTTTCTGAGATAACGTCACTCCTTCCAAATATTATGGCTAAGCATGGAGGAGCTAAACAGCTGATTGTGCACGTGGGTGCAGTGGACATGCGGCGGGAACAGACTGAAGTTTTGAAAAAAGACTTCTTGAAGTTATTCGATGTGCTTGATAAAATGGAAATCAAAACATTCATAAGTGGACCTCTTCCAAACATCGACAGGAGGATAAACAAGTTTAGCCGGCTTCTTCAGCTGAACACATGGCTGTCCAAAGAGTGTTCCCCGAGAGGACTACACTACATTGAGAACTTCTATCTATTCTGGAAACGAGAGGACCTGTTTAAGAGAAATGGCCCCCACCTATGCAGAGGTGGAGTGAGGGTGCTGACAGAGAACCTGCTCCAGGCTCTGAGGCATTGGACTGGGCCTGGACAGGGTTCTGAGCAGATAGTTAGAGAAGAGAGGAATGAGAGAATTCCTGTTCCATCAGCCAGAGACCGATCCAATGTTTAAACATCAAAAGCACCACAACCTCAGCCTCCACCAAAGGATTCATCAGCAGCTGCTCCACCACCACCAGCAAAGGATTCAGCTCCAGCTGCTCCACATTCACCTCCACCGCCTCCAGCAAAGGAACAATCTTCAAAGGCCTTGGACCCATCTGTGACAAGCCCAACAACATCCCTGTCATCGCCCCTGCCTTCACACCAGCCCTGGGTTCCCCCTGCAACATCTACTCCCACTAAAGATTCATCATTTTCCTTCTCATCTCCACTCTCACCCATGGGCCTTCCCAGCCATTTTGAAAGTCTGATCAAATCAGGCATTAAGATGGCTCCACTCACGCCCAATATAGCAAGGGCTACGTCAATACTTATCAACTCTTCCCTGCACAAGCCGACAACACCAACAAAAGCCCCACCACCCATCCCCCCTCGCCTCTCACCTGGTCCCAAACTCTCCTTGGCTACAAAAGCCCCACCACCCATCCAACCTCGCCTTTCACCTGGTATCTCCCATAGCTAGGATGCACTGGGTCTCAGCGTTGCCGGGACTTATTGTCACATTAAAAATCAAACCAACCCGGGGCCCTATGTAAAAAGATCCCCCCCTAGTGCTATTTCTGTAGTCACATCATCACACAGATGGAAAAACAAAATGCGAGTCAGGCCCAATCTGAGAAATGTGATTCATATTCCCTGTGAAAAGATAAAGCCCAGTCTCACTGAAACTAGTCTGAAACTTGCTGTGCTAAATGTCAGATCCTTATGTAACAAATCTCTCTTAATTAATCATTTTATTTCTTCTTATAATCTTGATTTTATGTTTTTAACTGAAACATGGCTTGACAAAAACACAGGAAATGTAGTTCTGATAGAATCTGCTCCACCCAACTTTAAGTTTGAATCTGAAACACGAGAAAACAAAAAAGGGGGTGGAGTCTGTGCTGTCTTTAGAGATGAAATAATTACCCGCAGGTTGTCTTTTGGGGTGTTTTCATCATTTGAGTATGTATCCTTTAAAATGGAGCTAAAACGGTCTCCATCCATTCTCTTCATTGTTTTATACAAGCCTCCCCAGCACTGCCAAAGTTTTATTGATGATTTTACTGAGATGCTTTCAGTCGTATGCACAGACTTTGATGGTTTGGTCATTACAGGTGATTTCAATGTGCATGTTGATAATATTTGTGACAGAAACGCTAAAGAGCTTGATGCTGTCCTTGAAACCTTCAGTCTTACTCAGCATGTGAGAGGCCCCACCCACAGCAAAGGACACACTCTAGATCTCATAATTACAAAGGGGGTAAATATTTCAAATGTTAATGTGATTGATGTTGCTCTGTCTGATCATTTCTGTGTCTTCTTTGACCTGTCTGTTTCTCCCAAACCTCCGGTTGGTCCTGCAGTTGTTCAGAGGAGACACATAAGTGATGGCACAGGTGCACTGTTTATGGAAATGATAAACTTTGAAAATGTCTCATGTTCTAATGTAAATGATTTGTTGAACTCTGTTACATCTAGTGTTTTGAATGTTCTGGACACCATCGCCCCTATAAAGGCTAAAATGGTTAAAAATAAGCAGAAGGCGCCGTGGAGAAATGATGATTCGGTCAGGGCACAGAAAAGGGAGTGCCGCAGGGCCGAACGGAAATGGCGCAAGTCAAAGCTCCAGGTTCAAAAAGAGATTTACAAAGAGAAGCTGAACATGTACAACCTAATCTTATGTAGAACTAGGGAAAGATATTTTTCTGAAATAATTGGAAGCTGCAGTAACAACTCGCGTGTCCTGTTTGCCACAGTAAACAGATTAACAAACCCTCCAGCTCAGCTGCCGTTAGAACTCATTTCCACATCCAAGTGTAATGAGTTTGCATTATTCTTTAATGACAAAGTTCAGGGCATTAAAAATGCTATAAATCCCAAAATGCAAAAAAATACCCTAAAACCACCAAGACACTTAGAGCTAACTCACTTTGCACCAGTAACTGACAAAACTGTCCATGAGATCATCACCAGTCTGAGTTCATCTACATGCTGCCTCGATGTGTTACCCACCAGATTTCTAAAGTCTGTGCTGAACAGTTTGTTAGCACCATTCACTCACATAGTTAACATGTCGCTTCAATCTGGAACATTCCCAATGTCTTTGAAAACTGCGGTCATAAAGCCTCTCCTAAAGAAGAGCAGTCTTGATGCCGCAGTACTGAGCCATTACCGGCCCATCTCTAATCTACCATTTTGGGGCAAAGTCCTTGAAAAGGTTGTTTACCAACAGCTCACAGATTTCCTCTTAATAAACAACTCATTTGATGTTTTTCAGTCAGGTTTTAGACCTCATCACAGCACTGAGACTGCTCTTGTCAAGGTGACAAATGACATCCGCCTGAACACTGACACGGGCAAAGCCTCAGTCTTAATTCTGTTAGATCTGAGTGCTGCTTTTGACACTGTCGATCATGGGATCCTCTTACAGAGACTAGAGGACTGGGTGGGCATCACTGGCACTGCCCTAAACTGGTTAAGGTCCTATCTGGAAGACAGGAAGTACTTTGTTGAAATTGGTAGCTGTGTCTCAGACCACATGACCCTGACCTGTGGAGTGCCCCAAGGGTCAGTCCTGGGTCCCCTTCTGTTCAACCTCTACATGCTGCCGTTAGGTCAGTTGATACGCAGTGAAAATGTGTCCTATCGCAATTATGCAGACGACACTCAGATCTATGTTTCACTATCGGCAGGTGAATATGGACCAGTAGATTCACTCTGTCACTGCATCAAACAGATCAGTTTGTGGATGCAAAACAACTTTCTCCAGCTGAACTCAGACAAGACTGAAATAATCGTTTTTGGCCCACAGAAACAAAGAGAAAGTGTTAGCGGTCACCTCCAGAGTCTCGCTCTAAAACCTACAAACCAAATTAGAAATCTGGGGGTAATAATGGACTCAGACTTGAACTTTAATAGCCACGTCAAATCAATAACATCAGCAGCTTTTTACCATCTAAAAAACATTGCCAAAATCAAAAATATAGTGTCAAAACCAGATTTAGAGAGACTTATCAATGCGTTTGTCTCCAGTAGATTAGACTACTGTAACGGCCTGTTCTCTGGCCTCTCCAAACGAGCTGTAAAACAGCTGCAGTACATCCAGAACGCTGCTGCTCGGGTCCTGACCAGAACCAGGAAGTACGATCACATTAGTCCTGTTCTCAGGTCTCTGCACTGGCTCCTGTGGCTCAGAGAATAGACTTTAAAGCAGCTCTGCTTGTGTACAAGTCTCTCCATGGCCTAGCACCAAAGTACATCTTGGATATGTTAGTGCCATATGAACCATCTCGGACTCTGAGGACCTCAGGGACCGGCCTCCTGCTGGTGCCCAGAGTCAGGACAAAACATGGGGAATCTGCGTTTCAGTTTTATGCAGCTAAAATCTGGAACAGTCTTCCTGAAGATGTGAGACAGGCTTCTACTCTGACAATGTTCAAATCTAAGCTAAAAACAGTTTTGTTTAGCTGCGCATATGACTGAAAGGATTTTTTCTTTGCACTCTTCTCTTTAGTTTGTGATTTTATTAGTTTAGACAATCAGTTGGATTGATAATTTTTAATTTAGTTAATTTTATTGTATTTCTGTTTCTGTAATTTCTTTGTGATTTGAATGCATTTTTCCTGCTGTGTGAAGCACTTTGAATTGCCTTGTGTATGAAATGTGCTCTACCAATAAACTTGCCTTGCATTGCCTTGCCTTCATCAATTAAGCCTAAATACAATTATCTCTAGACTGATTGAACGCTATAATGGTCATTTGTATTCCTTATAGTGCGTCTTGGTAGCAAAAGGCTACAGTAGTATTTTGCAACAGAAGATCCATCCATCCATCCATCCATTTTCTACCGCTTGTTCCCTTTCGGGGTCGCGGGTGACTGGAGCCTATCCCAGTGACTTCGGGCCTTAGGCGGGGTACACCCTGGACAGTGGCCAACTTGTCGCAGGAGGACGCAACAGAAGATAAATGTCACTATGTATTTCCTGAAATGGTAATATGCAATCGACATTTTCACACTATTTATGTGGTACATGTATCTGAGGAGTGATTTTCCCTAACTTTGACAGAACGCTTACTTGAGTGGCAAACGGGCTTAAAGCTTTCAAATGTGATATATTTAAAAAAAAACGAAGAAAAAAAAAGAGAGAGAGATTTGCTGCCTTTCTCACCTTCTTGTGTCAAAGTAGAACACCTAAGGTAATAAACCATTCATCAGATACTGTATGTTGTGCAAGTATATTTCGAACAAAAAATACAAGCCCTGGTGGGGAAAAAAAAAAAATTAATGCTTTACAGAAGCTGACAGGCAATTTCGAGTTCTTGTCAATGCACTCCAGCGCAGCGTCGTCAAAAGTCAAGAGGTACAATGTGTCGTCATGCTATAGGCCTATGTAAAACATCAGTCAATGTCAAATTACAAGTCTTAAATGGCGATAAGGGAAGGAGCAGACGCGGAAAAGGCTGCGGTACAACAGCACACGAGGCAGTCATTTGAATGCATATGCTGAATGTGAGATATTTAAATGTAGTTATTTAAAATGTAAGTGGTAAAGGATTTGAAAGGCGTCAAATATAAGCAAGAAAAACACACGGTATGTATGTTTTTTATGTGCCGTTTCATTGAGTACTACATCTGCAAATATTCCCTTTTCCAACCAGAGCTGCATGAGTGGAAACATACTGTTCATACATATATTCACTAGCTTTTATTGTTTTACAGTTTTCTTTTCCGTTGACATTATATTAGAAGATTGCAAATGGTTTCCTTTTTTGACACCTTTAAGTACATGACGAGTCAGACGAATATTTTTTGGATTAGTTAAACGATTATTTCTTTTGTGTAGAGGCTTTTTTACATTACCAATTAAATACAGGTTGAAATATGGTAACTGAAGACTTCTAGCTAGAGAATATTTACATTTAAAGCATATTATTGATGAAACTGAAATGTTTTTTTTTTTTTGCTTTTCACATTTTGACTGATTTAATTCCACTTCCGTCTTTATTACAAAAAGGTGTTTCCATCTGTGTTTTAGAGTCTGTATAAAGCAAATAACGTTATTTTAGTGGTCGACTAGTCACAATTTGTTGCTTTTTAACACTTGCTCATTGAAAAACATAACTAACTGGACATTTTAGCTTGTTAATCTCAAACATAAAACCATAAATGTACGGCTTGGTGGAAAGTCAAGTAAAATTAAAGCCGCAAGCGGCATCCAACGGCCCTCGCGGGCCGCCGGCCTTCCGACTCTGCGCTTTCGACTTGATAAAGATGGCGCCCTTATTGTGTGTTGAATAAAAAAAGAACTTGACAGACGGCGACACAATTGACATGGCCAATCCAGTGCAAATCAACACAAGTGTCAGTCAAATTTGCTGCGCCGCCGCACAGAGACCGTAGCACTTGGAATAAAACTATGGATAACTTTTGATGCCGCGCTTGTGTAGATGATTTTTTCCCAAAGTAAAGCTTGATTGAGCTATTGCCCACGGAGGAGTTTGTTAAAGTGTGAAGCGTAAATGTGAACATTTCAGAGATTTCGCTGTTTTCCCATTTCTGACATATATTTGCGGGTCCGCCACACAGAGACCGTAGCACTTAGAATCAAAATATGGATAAGTTTTGATGCCCCGCTTGTGTAGATGATATTCTCCAAATATGAACTTGATCGGACAATCGCCCTAGGAGGAGTTCGTTAAAGTGTGAAGCGTAAAAATGTGGTGATTTGAGCAATTCTATGATTTTCCCATAAGGATAACATGGGATGTTTCTGTCATCGCTACGGTTACGCCGTACAAAATATGACTTTGGCTCTCATACTTTTGTGATCAGGATGGCAAATTAGAATTTTGTTCAAAATATCATGTCATTTGGAAAAACTCTATTGTTTATAGGCCACTCTGAAGGCCAAATAGTCAGAATTCTGGGAAACGTTTGCGGCTCCGTCGCACAGAGACCGTAAAAGTTATCCTTAAAATTTGGATAACTTTAGATGCACCACTTGTCTAGGGGACGTACACCGATTTTGAGGTTGGTGGGCAAAACGCACTAGGAGGACTTCGTTAAAGTGTAAAACATAAAAATGTGGTAATTTGAGAGATTTTGTGGTTTTCCCATAGGGATAACATGGGAGGTTTCAGTCATCGCTACGACTACGCCGTAAAAATTTAGGCATTTTTGTGTTGGCTTTTGTGATCGGGACGGCAAAATAGAATTTTGGGTAAAGTTTAGACAATTTTGGTAAAACTAATTTTTGACCTTCAATGTTAATTTAAAGGTCACTCTGTAGGGGGCGCTATCGCGGCCATTTCAATTTTGTCAGCCTAAACTGGTCCGAACTAGAAAATTTAACAACTGATTCAAATTTGGTCCTAATCGGACTGGTTTTGATCAAATGGGAGCAATTTTTAGATCTGCAATATTCCAAAATAAGTTGTCCAACTTTGCGGCTGCGCCGCACACAGACCGTAAAAGGTATCTCAAAAAATTGGATAACTTTAGATGCCCCACTTGTCCAGAGGACGTACGCCGATTTTGAAGTCGGTGGGCAAAACGCCCTAGGAGGAGTTCGTCAAAGTTTGACGTAAACAAAATGGCTAACTCAGCTTGTTTTCATTTTCAAAGGAAGATGGCGGCCATAGGGTAAGTCTGGGGGCGTGGCCACAATAATATTTTTTTTTTGTCCTCACGAGAGGAATACGTGTCCCGAATTTCGTAGCTTTACGCCAAAGTTGACCTCGGGGCGTCTCCCATAGGCGCAATGTATTTTGACTTTTGTCTGTGGCGCTGTCGCGCCATTTTTTAACGAAAAAAAAAAAGGCCCAGAAAAAATAAAATTTTTCGCCGATTCTGAATTTTGGGCAAAGTTTGGTGAGTTTTTGAGCATGTTCAGGGGGTCAAATTAGAGTTCAAAGCGCTGAAGAAGAACAATAAAAAAAATAAAAATAATAATATTTTTAGCAAAAACAATATAGCCGTTTCCACTATAACAACAAATGATACATCGTTTGAAAGCTCTACGCCTTCCCGATGCCGCCATGGGGTGGAATCATCATTACGAGCGCTTACGCGCTCGTCACTCCCTATTCCGTCGGGATGCCCCGCCCACTCCCCATAGACTTCCATTGATTTGAGCAGATACAAGCATGGTCCATGCCTGCGGCATGGATTCTCGCGTACGGGAGAATTCGCAGCTTCGCGGTGCTGTTGTCAACAATTAGTGAATGGGCTACGCCCATTCACTAATTGTTGACTATTTCTGTCATAGCAGATGTATGCATGATCCATGCCTTCGGCATGGGCTAGTTCACTGTACTTGCCAGGGGCGACGGGGTACCAAACATGTTTGGTCAGACAGTTGCAACGCTGCCTTCGGCAGCGTTGCGGGAGCAATAGGCCCTCCGCCCTGCTGGGGCTCGGGCCTAATGATTCGCATGCCGTGACACTTGGGCCTCGGGTTACTAGTTTTGAATTTGTAATGAGGTTTACTTCTGTTGTTCTCTGGTCACATTGCATCTCTGGTAAAAAGGTAAAATCCTCATTAAGAAACCTTTACGCCCGTTTACTATCTCTGTCGCATCTCTTTGGGCTTAGTTTCCTGGCTATATTAATACCAAAGTCTTTTCACTGTAGATCTGTAGATTTTTCTCAAGTCCTTGGTGGTTTCCTCTTCCCAATTGTGACAATAATAAATCTTAAGTTTTAAAGCACTTGATTAATTGGTGGAACACGCCGGCTGTTTAAAAATACAGAGATCCCTGCTGCTGTAAACCTCCAAGTCTCAGAGGAGGTAATGAATTAAATTTAAATGACTAACTTTCTACTATAATTTTCGCATGTCGCATCATCAAAATAGAACTGGCCTAATTACACTGACAGATGGAAATGAAATGCAAATATAGTACATTACAAACGCGGAAAGCTTTTGTATGAGGGGGATATGCAGGCTAGATACTCGAGTATAGACACTACAACAACTTTGTGTAGAATTTAAAGTATCCAAAAGTACTCGAATCATTGTCATTTTCTGTTTTGTCACTATGTCACACTATAAAATGTCAGTGTTACATTTTAGTGATTATTCATGGCATAATAGACATCATGCAAAAACAACTGTCAAATTTCATAATTTCTTAATGTCTAGTAATTCCAGTCGCCAGCTTCATCTGCACAAGGTTTCTGAACAATAAAGTGAAGTAAATGAGGTATAAACAGCCAGAAAAAAAGGCCTTTACTTGTTGAATGGAAATAGCTTATTTTTGGTTAAATTCTTACGATTAATATGAATTTTGTTCTTGTTATGTGATCTAAACAAACACTTAGCAATCAACCAAATAACCTTGACACACAAATCACAGTTGTCTATTAGGACTTATTGTGGCTGCTATTTGTTTAAAGGCCGTGGCTGGAGAGCGGCGGCGCGGTCAATCAGCCGCGCAGTTTCAGGGACCGCGGCATTTCCCTCATAGCCTCATGGCTAACCCTAACCTTAACCCTAACCCTAACCCTAACCCTAACCCTAACCCTAACCCTAACCCTAACCCTAACCTTAACCTTAACCCTAGCCTTAACCCAGCGCGGTCTAAAACGGCGCTAAAACGCGGTCAAATAGCGGCGCAGTTTCAGGAGCCGCGGTGCGCGGCCGGCACAAAAATAACATGGCAGTTTTGGCCGCGCGCCACGGCACTGCAGACACTCCCTTGTTTAAAATCCCAAATAATGCATACATCAGTACTACAATATGCTCTGTCTGACTAATTCCATGCCATTTTGCCACTGATATATGCATTTCCGTACATTGTTTATTCATTTATTCTTTTTACTAAACACCTAAGTTGTGCAGTGTCCTTCTCTTACGGCTCCTCGAGTATATTCTGGTTTTCCTGCGTCAGTGAGGTCGTCGTCATGTACTGGGTGGGATCCGCTCCTTCACGCTGGCCTAGTTTGCAGCTGCACATGATCTACTTCTTGGGCCGTGCGTGTAAGTCCTGCGAGTGTCTGATCTCCAAAATCCGCCGCCAAAACCGCGGACGCTCCGAGTGTCCCAGGAAAACACTACCGCTAAAATACTCAAAACGACTCTGCCGGGCCAGCTCCACTTCTGCTTTTATGATTTACAACAAAGTAGGAAAACAGGCTGACGCAATGTGTGCGACTTCACAAACGCTGATGGGCTTACCTGCAAAATCTGATGTTTTTTCCTCATAAAATATCTGCAAATCAAACTGGGCCATGCTTAACGGAGGTTTTATTTGTCAGAGCGGTTCGGGCCGGACAGAGCTGAAGTGCGGTCATAAACAACCGCGGACAGGCTCTCTCTCGTCATTGATTGTGTTGGAGGCTGAACCACTTTTTCACTTCAGAGTTGACGGGTATTTTTGGAACAGGAGATATGTGAATGACACACAGAATCGATAAGGCAACACCGGATGACCCCACGAGCCCTTCATTTCACCAATTAAACCACAGCATGTTGGAGGAGGATTTTATTCAATGCTATTCAAGGGAAATATTATTGTAAAGTGTTGCTATGAGACGGTAAATGTAAGTGTATAGATAGATAGATAGATAGATAGATATACACTCTTTCTACATGCAGTCTTTACTCCACCTTTAAGTGATTTTAAGTTGGCCGAACACACAATATATTCCCTCTTCTTCCACTTGAGCCTCAATCACACAACAGAGAGCAGCTATCAATACTGGTGGAATAGGGTCAACTGTCAGATTGACAATAGGATTATAATTGAAAGTTATTATTGATCATTTCACAATGACCCAGAAAGTGCAGACCCCAGCGTTAAAACTACCCGGTGCTTTCGTGCTAAATTGATCATAATGTTAGAGCATTAAACTAATAAAGACACATGATTCAGACTCAACAATGCTAGTGTCTTATTTGCATGTTCAGAAATATATTATTGTAATAAAGCATATCTTAGAAAGAGCCATCATAGGCTTTATAAATAGTGGAAAGACAGCAATAACAAAGAGCTATCTATAATGCATAACAGAGCAATATTTACTCTGCAACGCTGAATCAAAATCTGATCCTAACAAAATTGCATAAATCCCTTTATATTGTATAATCATCGTTTATATGGCCCCTGTTGTGATACAGATAATATTGAGACAGCCAAACACCATCGATCATCTGCTGACACAAAAGCACAATGTTCAAATTGTACCCAAAGCTTAGACGTGCTAATCTAAATAATATCATTATTCAAATGAGCCTGAAAAGTAATCATGATTTAGCTTGTGCATCATTAGCATAATTATTTATGGAAAACATGATCTGTAAATTATTTACTGTTTGCATAGCAATAAATAAACAGAATCTTCCTATATGTTGGGGATTTTTACGAGAAGTAAAAGCTGGCAAAACCTGTTGCTGTAATTGAGGGATGTTTTTGTGCAGAAAAAGGAGCTGCTGAGCCAACAAAAGGAAAGTCCAGCGAACACACTGGCGCAGAGGAGCAAAAACAGATCTGTGCGATTAAAAAGCAGGGATGTTTTTTCTTATTTGTGTTCCCTAATGATTGTCAGCAGCGCACACGCATCCACACTTTTCACACTCTGCACGGGAAACTTAGCACTTTCCTCTTCACACGATGCAGAACACCTCCTCCAAATATCAAAGACGACTGCCATTAGTGAACCAGTGCCATTACTTCAACCTCCGCCAGTCAATCAAACACAATCCCATGCACCTATGTTCTATGGGTACCAACGACGCCCAACGTGAGGAAGTGAAGGACGCCCGCTCTGGTGGCCATGGCAACAAGCAGAGAGACAAACTGATCTTTATTGTGGCCTTGTTGAGAGAAATCTTAGTCATTCTCCTGAGCTGTATCTACAGAAAAAACGTAGAATACATTTAGCACATAATTAATCCAACTCCGCATTATATTGTAGCCATTTCACCTTAGTTATATCTCCTCTGATCTCTTGCAATAGTGAGGAATATTTTGTGCTGTGGAGGTTTGTGTAAGTAACTTCTATGACTAATAATAGATAACAATATTATACATTTAGAAAAGGATTTATAGGGATTATCCATCTTGTGGGTTATTGTATAAGGAGCTCACGGTACTTTCAATAGTACAGTTTATCGTGATTTTTCTGGAGCAATATATCGTACTTCAAAATTCGTTATTGTGAAAGGCCTAGCTGTGGCAACAATAGTAACTTCAGCACGTACGGAGTGAATGTAAAATTGTAATAATAATTGAAATAGTAAAGCGACTAAAAAAGCTATGTTATGTTAGTCTTTCTAGATTTCAGTTACAGGTTAACTAATTCAAACCGACATATTCAAAAGACAAATGCTCTTTGCATTGGATAAGATCTTCTGCTCTGATGAACTTTATGGTCCTTCATATTCACAATTGACCTTGAAGCTTAAAGTAATAGTCTGATATAGTTAAATGCCATTGATTTCCAACAGCGTCCATTCTTCCTTTCATAGGTCACAATACTTCACTGCTCTAATGAGGTGTGTCTTTCACTTCACTAACTGCCATGTCCTGGGTAACCTTTAAAATCATTTTGGGTCAATACTGAATAAGCAGCTTATGGGCAAAGAGAAAATCCAATTTATATGAAGACTTGATGGTGTGTACTTTTTCAATTGTATTCACTTTAAATGCATTTTAATATGCTGACAAAGCTACGCAACATATCAACGTTTTAAAAAAAACATTTTTTTTACATACTACTGAGAAGGTTAATGCTCTCAAGACTTTTTATTCATAAAGTCTCATTTTACAAAAATGTACGTGAAACAAGACTTAATTGAATCTGACCTAAATAGACACAGGAATAAAGTCACAAAATCATTTTATTTCTGGAATGTTATGTACTACTTCATAGCAACATGCAAAAACTAACTTTGACACTAAAAATTATTATATATGATCTTCGTCAATCCTCCAGAAACGTCTTTAATCGTATTTGGTTCTTATTATTATAACCTTTATTTATACAGTTGTAGTTTAATTATCAGACCAACGTGAAATGTCGGTAAAAATTCATCACAAAAGTGTCACAACACGACTTTTTCAATTTCTGTTTTTATTTATCTCTTTTTGTTGCTATTTTACAATAATATCCTCAATATTCAACTTACGCATACCTTCAAAACAACATTCACAATTTTACATTTCTATACATTGCACCGCTGCCCAAACAGCGTTTCGTAAAAGTTTTCCCATCCAAAATCCTCTTTGTAATCTGAGTCGCTCATGCCACTAGAGATAGTCCAGCGAGTGATCAAAAGAGCTATTCAGTCCACTCCACGGCTGCCATCTTTGTGACCGGGGGGACAAAAGGGGGTCTCCAGATTATTTTGATGTGAAAGCAGATAATTTTTCCTGTCGAGGTCCCGGTCAATGCTTGTCCACTCTCCCGAAGCTTGTCCACTTGCATTAGCGCGCGCCTTTGATTCGTCCGCTTCTTTATAATGAGGGCAAAACAGCTGCTTGTAAATGAGCCGGCGTCGCGTTACTCGCTGGGGGGATTTGAGGTGAATAGAAAAGTGTGGCGTGCACGGCGCTCGTTGCGGAGACATCGGAGAACGCAGCTTGAAGTCTAGCGCTTGTGCCGCACTCGCCAAACCCTACGTTAAAACTCCTCCAACAGGGCTGATTCGATAATCCCGAGATCCTGTATTCTTAACGTGTCAGCTCTACGCAGGGGAGGCAAAGACGAAAAATATTGCACATTTCCTGGAAACAGCAGGGAAGTGGCTAGACTGCAGACGATGTGTGGCCATTGTAGAAGCGGGGGGGGAAACGCTTTGAACGTCTTTTTGCTTTTCTGGTTTATGCACTTGGACACTGGGTTCCTATTTGCGTCCGTGTGTCAGTGCGCGGCATGCTGAAAACTGAAGTCACTTTTGGAAACGGCTGACAGAAAAAGACAGTCACTTATGTTGAGGTTTTGGCTTCTCCTGTAATTCAGACCCTAACATCTGAACATTATTAAAGTTTGTGACAAGCTGTGTTCAAATTATGACTTTTGTGGCAGAGCTGCACTTGCAAAACTTTTAAATGTGTTTTCGAGACATCTATAGAAATTAGATTTTTGTGTGGAAAAGTTGTCTTGTACCGGTAATCCAAACCTCAAAAAGATATTATTATATGTAAGGAAGGCTCTATACTGCCAAAGAATCAATGCAATATTGTGTTATGGTTAGAATGTGATATGCAAAAGCTTCAGTAATGTGGGATAAAATGCTGTAGTCAATTATATTCTATATTATAATGTTGTTTTCTTTTGTTTTGGGGTGTGGATCCTAATGAGACTTGATATGCACCTATAAAGTTTGTTTTAATGGATTCTTTAGCATCAAGAAAACTTAATGGAACAAGCCTTTAAAGACACATGAAGTCAATTTTGCAGTTGCCAAAGCTAAGACCAGATTGTAGGGCTATTGTAGGGAAATTGTTGGTGTAGTAAAGACACACCCTCTGGATCGGTTGGACGACTAAATGGGGGCGTGGCGTGGTGGCACTGTCCAAAGCATTCTAACTATTCAGTATTCCTATGATATGGCCCATCTTCATGTGTGGCAAGGCTTCACTTCTAAAATTAGCTTATTTGTTTCATGTCTTCTCTCATTGCTGATCTTGTCCATATTAATTATTAGAATCCCAATATTCTTGGAAACATGTCCGTGTAGAATCCCAATAAAATAACCAGTTGACAGAAACCCTCAACCGATTAATCAGCTAAACAATTACAGGCTCACAGTCCAACCAAAACGATAGGACCTTGCTATAGGCTGCATGCTAATTGTAGTTTTGAATATCGCATTTGTTTTGCACGCTCCGATAATGCTTATTCCAAATCATACAATTTAAGAAAACGTGAGCTTCAGAAAGCCATTAAATTCACAGGGGACATTTTCTTACACCGCTAATTATCTGCGGTAGTGTGAATTTAAATGGAATAATGATAGCTGATATAGAAGGTTAGTTGAAAGCGCGAAGGGAAAGGGAGGAAGGAGGAAAAACTATTGGGCAAAGATGAAGCGCGGAGCAGCAGGAGAACGAGTGTCTCCGTCTCATCGGTATTCTCCACCAGCCAATTCACTCCAGTTCATTTACATCTCTGCTACTTCCATAGCAACAGCAGGGGGGCTATCAGCAGCATCTTTGATATAGGGACATGACTCGGGAAAAGATCTTGTCATTTTGCTTTGAATATGAGCTGTAAAAGGGTGTTTATTCCACTTTCTTCTTGTATGTAAGGTGGGATATTTAAACATATTCTTACCACGCAGGATGTTTTGAGAGTAGCGTTTCATTTGGTGGTCAGCGTCAAACTATGATCGGTTTGAACTACTCAATTCTAATTAAAGCTAGCTTCCGATTCAAGTCATTTCTATTTTTTTTTTTTTTTATGGAAATAGAAAAGGAATTGTTTATGTCCCATCCGTTCCAATGTTTGATACAATGATATATTTGTCTAGGTTAGATTTCAGAGTGAAAGTCAATTTTTTCATTTTGTAAGCTATTTCAGTCCAGTCCTTGATGGCCGGCTCCGTCCCTGTCATCCATTTTCTTGTTATTGCTTCTTTTTTTCTTTATTGTTGCTGCAACCAAAAGTACGCTCCACAATCATCTCCATCGCTGGAGCCCAACATCGTCAATGTTATGGTTGGGTTTTTTAATCGAAGCGTCCTCAGCCAATCTTCTAAAAGTATGTGGTTTGGAGCAGAGTTTTTATGTTGTGTTCACACTGCAGCGTCCAAAACGTACAGTTTATATGTAAAGTCTATGGTGGACGCGCATCCAGCGTTTAGAGTGTTTGAGCGTTTTAGCGTACGACACAGAACTTGAACAAAGTTGAGCTTTTAGCAGCCGAAGAACCAGAGATCACACTCCAGTGACGTACAGTACCTATGTGTTTCACAATCTGGAAGAAGGACCAAACCCTGCACCGGTAAAAATCGTCCAGACGCAGCTCTTGGGGCAAATCAGATATTCACCAAACTCTGATCTCCTCTGAAGTATCTGGTGGACCCAGACAAGCCGCAACATCTCAGTTGTTGGTCTTTGTAAAGCAAATACACCAAAGCCACTCTCTCCCCCCGACTGCCATTGCACCAAGAGCAACAGCCACACTGGGAAACACAACAAAAAACTTCTGGGAGGCAAATGTGCATTGGACGCCTTGGACACGTGTCTGATGGTGAGTTTATTTTTCAGATGTGAGTCCAGGGGGTCCAGGGCGTCCAGTGGGTCCAGGGGGTCCAGGGGGTCCAAGGGGTACAGTGGGTCCAGGGCGTCCAGGGGGTCCAGGGGGTCCAGGGCGTCCAGTGGGTCCAGGGGGTCCAGGGTGTCCAGGGCTGCAACCCAAGCGTCTATCTTCAAGATGTTTAGGCGTAAGTAGTTTTAACTGGCAATGATTATAAATGTAAGTGTTTCCGTCATACTGCAATGTAGTTGACTTAATTGCTTTGCTGAAAACCAAATTTTAGAAAAGCAAATATTTACCGTACTTTTCGGACTTTAAGCCCCTACTTTTTTGCCATGCGTTGAACCCTGGGGTTATTAAAACGGTAACAGCCACCGGGGGGATTCTATCAGGAAGCGCAAGCATTTGACACACTGCAGAAGTCATTGGACAGTGGTCACTGTATTTTTAGCTTCAAAACGCTGTCTGTTTTATTAAGGTACAATCAGACTCATATTCACAGAGAAATTAGTCTAATGCGGATGTGAATCTAGACGCATGCGATATATGGCGGTCTGCAGTTTAGAACTGCAGTGAAATGAGATTTTCTTGGGCAGACCTGACCCTGGCATCACAATATTTGTGTAAATATCTTATGTCACAATGTAATACTCACTCGTCAAGCACAAGCTCAGGAGCAGATTGAACCAGATGTAAAGTCCCAGACACAGGTAAGTCAGCTCACACAGAGTAATAAAGGACAGAGGGGGCAGTAGGGACAGCTGTGATGTGTTTTCTGTTTGTTAAACTTTAAAATGCTGTGTGTTTTATTACAATCTAACTCATATTCACTGAGGAATAAGTCTAATTAGACCGCTGCAGAGCAGACCGTGGGTGCACCCGGTTCAAAAGACAACCGATGTGTGTAAATATCTCATGTTACAACATGGCACTCGCGGCTTAATGAGAGTTGAGGTCCGTATATGTACAATTACTTGTTTCTTTTGTAAATTTCATTGGAGCGGCTTTTATTCAGGAGAAAAAGTATGGTAATCAGAATATTTATCTTAAGCGCCTTTAATTTGTATGACTAATGCCTTTCCTTGCAACAAGCTGTTGGTTTTGTCCATATTCACAATTAAAAAGTTTAAATCCAATGTAAACATAAATAAATACAATTATAAGTTTTGATTCTTATCTTAATGTTAATTTCCTCTGAATCAAGTGACAGACCAATCAAAATGCACAGTAGCAACGAGGAAACACTGGCTTATCAGAGTCCGTATACATGGTGTATGTGAATCAACCTTTAGGCCTAATTAAGCTCTGCGGGCCTCATCAAAGTCATAAATGTATTTTTTCATAATACATTATTGACTCCAAATCATCAGCACATGTCGGTGGCTGCGCTCACACGGCTGCACAATGTCATCTCACTGTCTAATATCGGATAGCCCTGGGGCCAGGCGCTGCAACCCGTGTGTATCTGAGCGCCTGAGTGTGTGTGTGTCTGAGCGCCTGTGTGTGTGTGTGTGTGTGTGTCTGAGCGTGTGTGTGTGTGTGTGTGTGGGTGTGTGTCTGAGCGTGTGTGTGTGTGTGTATGTCTGAGCGTGTGTGTGTGTGTGTGTGTGGGTGTGTGTCTGAGCGTGTGTGTGTGTGTGTATGTCTGAGCGTGTGTGTGTGTGTCTGAGCGTGTGTGTGTGTGTGTATGTCTGAGCGTGTGTGTGTGTATCTGAGCGTGTGTGTGTGTGTATGTCTGAGCGTGTGTGTGTGTGTCTGAGCGTGTGTGTGTGTATGTCTGAGCGTGTGTGTGTGTGTCTGAGCGTGTGTGTGTGTATGTCTGAGCGTGTGTGTGTGTATCTGAGCGTGTGTGTGTGTGTGTGTATGTCTGAGCGTGTGTGTGTGTGTCTGAGCGTGTGTGTGTGTATGTCTGAGCGTGTGTGTGTGTGTCTGAGCGTGTGTGTGTGTATGTCTGAGCGTGTGTGTGTGTGTGTGCGTGTGCGTGTGCGTGCGTGTGTGCGTGTGTGTGTATGTGTGTGCGTGTGTGTGTGTGCGTGCGTGCGTGCGTGTCTGTACACCAGAACGGACAGAATTTTAGGTCACACACAAAAAACAAGGACATTTCATGGTAACCAAGAGGTGTGCACGGTTCAATTTCAATTTTAACACGAGGTTGGATAATGAAATTGCCCTTAAACGTGTACTATATGTAACTTTTCAGCTGTTCCCTGTTTGAGATGTTATTGAGGTACCAAGAATATTACACAGTATGGCTTTAATGGGATGGGACGTGTGCAGAATGATCTTGAGAGATTGTTTCTTGCAGCTCATTTGGCTTTTACACCTCTTTTTAAGTAGCTGCACTTCCACAAGAGAAAACAAGAAAATCAACAAGTTGTGAGGACGAAATTGTGAAGTGTCGTGTCCCGTCTCATGGGAATTGTGTCTCTTCCCATTCCTAAAATCTCCATGGAAACAGGCAGTAGACACAACCAGCCCAAGTCACAGGTCATATCTGTGGAGAGGTGAGCCGCCTTACCGTAAGAACACGTGTTATTCATATGATATCAAGTTTAATGCCAAACTCTGAAACATTCTGTGTAATTCCAAAACATCTCCATGGAGGCGAGCAGGGAGCGGGGCGTATGTTGGAAAAGTTACATAGTGCACCTTTAAAATAACAAAGGTTGGTCCAGAGGAAATTATAGGAAGATTAAAAATATATTCAACAAAATTCCTTCTGATCTGATGCTTTGTAATTTGAGATAAATTCAAAACACACTAACTGTGTAAATTCATGGAATAATTTTAGCGTTACCAACACTACTAAGTCAAATATAAATACAGCATGCCCTTGTCTTTGATTGATTTGCACGCATAAGTAAATTAATGTCTCTATGTGCTTTTTCAATTTTTTATATTTTAAGTGGGTATGGCAGTAATAGATTTTTCTTTTTTTATTTGAACGTCTTTTACATGCCCGTAAAGCCATTTATATTTCATTAGTTCGTGTAGACACCTTTGATACAAGCAGATTTTGGATACATGATAATGGAGCAGTCCTGACATGGACATCCACTTAACCATGTGACGCAGTACACTTCACCTATGGCACCTTTCATGCTGGATTTGTTTTTTGTTTTTGCCATATCCTTATTCTCCATCACACCCTCCATTACAATAAATAGACTGAGACACATGGTGCTGGCCTAGACTTCCTTCTCTGCTTCAATGAACCGTTTGATGCTCCTCGATTCAATAAGGAAGCGTTTCCCAATGGGTCACCAGTGGCAGTACACACAAATGAGAAGGGTCCATCTGCTTTGGTTTTTGCATTCCCCAAGTGCACTTCCTCCTCCGCAGCATCACATCCCTTCGCTTCCCCCTCTCTCTCTCTCTCATGTGTATGTATTTGTGGCACATTATTCAGCCCCTGCTTCTCCTGACCCCCGTCTGCCAGTTAAATTCCCTGACCAACCGGATAGTCATGCCCCCGCGACATCATGCACGGCAACTCTAACTGAATTCTTCACCCAGCTCTTGTTCAGAATTTATGTCACATGATTGTTCAGTGACAAAATGCTAATATTCTGAGTTGGAAGAAGCGGGATATTTTACTTGAGGTACATTTTAAGCAAAGATTAAGTTAAAGAAAAGAGTTTTTTCCATTACAGGAGTACCAGTTATTCAATAACAACTACCAATGTGGAAGTAGCAATAAACATTTTCTAAGAATAATGTAATACATAATGTACAATTTAAAAAAAAAAGATCTTGAGGTAATGAATCGAAGGGAAAGCGTTCCAAGATATAATTGAATATAGTCTCGTGCACATTAATCACAGATTTGGCAATGATCCACAGTGATCCAAAAGCTACATCTCTTTTTTTGTGATTGTTGCAATTTTAAAACCACCAGATTTATACTGTATGTGTATCACTCCAATGTTAAAATACAGCTCCTAAATGTCTCTAAAATCCCCTAAAATATAAAACTTTTTAAAGAATAATCATAATAGAAACAATATCCTTCAATTGCCTCTAGCCTTCACACTGATGGGACAGCGCACTTTCAAGTTGTCATTTAAGGATTTATTAAACGTCTCTTGTGGTTATCAACTTTAATTATAGCTTGTTGTTTTTATTGTGGGAAGAATAAGTATATTATGTAAATTAGAAAACAGCAAGTTGCAAGCAAAGGGGAATTGTCCAGCTGTGCCAGTGTCAGAAAATAATTTATAGTGAACTAAATTAAGTACTAGCTTTTTAGTGTTGCCAAAGTTGCTTTTAGAGACTCTATTCTCTGCCCATCATTCACTTCTGACAGGTAAACACAACCTGAGGTCACAATGACACACAAGGGCAAAGGTTAAAGCAAATGGGTCTGGCACATTTTTTACTGAACCTGCAGTAAAGTAGAATAATGCACAGATAGAAAAAGAAAATATTCAAACCATTAAATAATAACAAATGTTCATGTTATTTTTACTACTACTTCTAAAACTTCAATTCAGGACCTAGTTGCAATGCACAAAGTCCATTTATATCCAACTTATTAAAAAAACTGGCTGGAGTTAGTCATATGACATGTGCATTAGCAATATTCATTTGAAACCTAACATGCACACACACTAGACAAATAAAGTGTAAAAACATTAAGCAAAAAATAACAAATGAATAGGTAAAACGGTATATTTGTTCAAGAATCACATCACACAAACAGCACAAACTTTCCGAGTGCATGTTGACTTGGCCTGAAACCATTTAATTGAAAGAAAACAGCAGATGCACTTGAAACCATGTAACCAAGTCCAGGAACACGCTTCATAAATGGGCTCTTAGGGAGGCTTCAAAGGGCTTGGGCCTAAATTCTTCATATTTATGGATGTAGTTTCACCACCCATCGTTTACAGGAGCCTCAACACGATTTATGGCTGCTCTAAATCAGGACCGAAAGCAAGAGGACAAAAAGGATTCCACAAAGGGAAAGCAGGAATATCTGGTAACTCTCCGACCTGAACTGCAGCGCTGTGATACTGCACTACTATAGTCTCTTTATGACGTTATAAAAATATAATCATGATCTACTAACCGCATGCAACTTGTAAATAAATTTGGATTTGTTGCTGGTGCGAGGCGATAGAAGAAAACACAACTCAATATGTATATGATTGATTGCAAATTATTATTTAGATGCAACTCAGTTAACACAAAAGACTGAAAATTAACCTAACAAAGATCAAAATGTGTACAAATTTTAATCCAGTCCTGAGTATATCTAAGAGAGAATACTATAAAAGGTACAGCAAATATCTTTAATAAATAAATAAATAGCACTGCTTACCCTTAAATATGCAACTACAATATCTAAAAAAAATAACAAGTTCGGTATAAAAAATGTATGATATATAAATTATGATACTGATGACAGACACATGTATAGACAGTGTTGGATGCTCTATGGTATTAGTTTTTGTTTTGTTTTTAGTTTAGGTACTGTATTTCTTCACATTATCTGCGTTGAGTCTGTGCATGTGTCTCTATGATATAAGTGTATGTTGGAAACGCCAGTCAGACTGGTACCATTCGTGTGCGTGTCCACAAGGCGCACACACTGGCTCCTGTTTGATATTCCATCTATAGTGGATAATCAAAAACAGTCTCGTCATCCGCCCCTTCCACACAGCACTTCATCAGCAGTCCTCGCATGAGCCCGCACGCTGTCCTTGATGTCCACAACACAGGCTGCACCAAAATGGAAATATTACAAGCACTAAAGAGACACCATTGGGCTATTTCAGTTATCTAAAGGTTGTTTTGTGTTACATATGCTGCTGACTGTCTACACACCCAATTGTTAGAACTTTGTAGAATGGTAATAAAGACATATTGCATTAATTTGCCAATCTCATTCTTCTGCTTCCCTTCGCCACTAGGAATATCCCACTACTTTGCATAATTGTAATTCATGTCAGATGCTGTTTCCTGATGCAAATGGCTTCATTTACCCAGGCTTGGGCGGAATAAACTTATTTAAAATAACACAGCCAATAGAATTAGAATCAGAAAAAGGTTTATTGCCATGTCAGTGAACAAAATTCACAAACATAGGAACCTGCTTTGGTGATTCTGTGCAACATAAAACAATTGACAATAATAAAAACAAGATATATATAATCAAAAAGGGCATACATTGAAGTAAAACAATCTAAATGTACATGTTGCTATGTACAAAAAATGTACAGTTAAAATTACAGATTGCAGAAAGTGAACCGTGCAGTGAGTGGTTGATTAAATAAGTTAAAGCGGCAACAAGAGGGAGAGGAAACTGTTCTTGTGGCGGGAGGTTCTGGTCCGGATGAACCGTAGCCTCCTGCCTGAGGGGAGTGGCCTCCTGCCTGAGGGGAGTGGCCTCCTGCCTGAGGGGAGTGGCTAAAAATAGTCCATGTCCAGGGTGAGAAGGATCAACTGTGATTCGACCTGCTCG
Organism: Eucyclogobius newberryi; assembly: GCF_026437365.1. Lineage (NCBI taxonomy): Eukaryota > Metazoa > Chordata > Actinopteri > Gobiiformes > Gobiidae > Eucyclogobius > Eucyclogobius newberryi. The sequence continues at coordinate 29,830,636 of NW_027316532.1, read as the reverse complement.
TCCCAGAGCCCTGGAGACGTACAGGTCCTGCAGAGATGGAAGTCTGCAGTTGATCACCTTCTCAGCAGAGCGCACAATGTGTTGTAGTCTCTATTTGTCACTGGCTGTGGCTCCAGCGTACCACACAGTGATGGAGGAGGTGAGGATAGACTCAGTGATGGCTGTGTAGAACTGCCAAGTGAGAGCTGATGGTGAGCTCCTACTTGAGGTCTTGGGTGATGGTGGTTCCGAGGAAGCAAAAGGAGTCCACAGTGGTACTCAATAGGACTCAAGAGAACCCTATAGGAACTCAAGTAAGTATTTTGAAAAATAAAATTGTGTGGTTGTTGTCTTGTTAGTGCAGTTTGGGGAAGATATATGGTCAGATTTTTTTTTTTTATCCTATAGCAGATTTAAATTGTTTTTCTTTTTGACTTATACAGGTTGTTTTATCATTGTTCATTGTGTTATGTTGCATCGAATCACCAAAGCAAATTCCTATGTTTGTGAATTGACAATGATTCTGATTCTGGATGATAAAGATACTGAAAAAAGAGCTTTTGCCAGTTTCCTGGGCAAGGGTATTTCTTTAGTCGATCAAAAATGTCTTTAGTTGTCTACAGACCAAAAAGGCAATGCTGTAAAAAAAAAAAACAGAATACTTTTTATCCCTCAAGCAGTATGACATTAAAGTAGGCACAATGCTGAAGTGAAATTCACAAGAATTGCTCAGAAACACTCTCAACATACGTAAATGTAATACACAGTAGAAAGAGTGCCCAGATAATATAAACAAACACAACTGTTGAAGCCAATGTAATATCACTTTGAACAATTGAATTGTGTTCAGACAAAGACGCCCACATTCACTGCTATAGTCCCATTTCCTGAGATCAACCAACAATGGAGGTTCTACAAATAAAATATCTTTGACTAGACCACACCATAAAGATAAGTGATATCTCTCTTCTGTTGTTTGGCTTTCATAAGGGACATCGCATGGTTATCACAATATGGTAAGAAAACACATAATGGACCTGCATGCTTACCTGTGCTAAAGAATTGAGAAAGACAAAGCGAAACAGGGCAGACGGGGACAGGGAGGTAAATGACTAATGTGAGGTGCCCGAGATTCCTGCATAGCCCCGTGGGACCTGTGTGAATACCCATTATCCACAAACATCAGCGCTGACAATGATTGGAGAAGCCAGCTTTCACACCAGACTGTAGCTCTGTCAACCCCAACCACTCTCCGAGGCAAGACCGAAAACCAATTAAGGCCCATGTTGGAGGTTGAGCGAGACACAGGTTGCATAGTCCGGCGGATACTTTGTTCCTCAAGCAAAACAAATGGCCCGCATCTTTCAACCAAAACAAGCTCGGTTTAGACATGGCTGCTTGGTTAAAATGTAATTTGAGGTGTCCCCGCTGTGACAGGAAGATGAGTAGAGTTGAACAATTCAGTGTGTCTCCTGCAACCATGTCAAGGCCAAAGATCTCAGTGTGAATTATAGGCAGTGACAGCAAACAACAAACTAATGATGCTTCCCAAGGTTATCTCTGTATAAGTAAGCATTAGGGAGGACGCTGATGCTGCAAGTTCAGGGAATTAGATAGAAGCCCAATTCAGGCCAGTAAAGTGGCAATGAAAACTCAACGTGCACGTGCAAAGTGAAGAGTAATAGACTTTTTGGAGGGTTTTTTTCACATCTTTTTGCAACATTAGCGTCACAAAATTGGCAAAATTATAAATTTAGTGGATTAGGAACACTTTCAAAGTTCAGTGTCACTAATTATGGGATTTTTTAAAGCAAATTATTAATAACTCTTGCATAACAAACTCATGGTCATTACCCAAGCTGGAAAAGAAGAGAGGGGAGCAAAAAACATCTTAGGCAAACTGAAGCTATAAATCCTTGATGCACAACTTTGTAATGTAGTTTTAATAAACCTCATCAGTCAGCATGTGTTTTTGTGAATGTAACAGCATCTAACCGTGCCATTGAATGAGTTGTTGGTGAATATTTGAATGTGCGCTTGGAGTAATTGTTCTTTGTCATTGGCAAGCAACATCAAAAACAACGAGATCAGAGAACTAGCTGCAAAGTACTGAGACATCAATTTCAATGCTGATATAGAAGAGCAATTACAAACTCCTAACAATCACTTACGTAGTGTTGGACGATATGTCAAAACACATCATAGTACAATTTTCTAGAGTCAAGACCACAATTTCAATTTGATCACAATTCATGCAGTCAGAGTGTGTTCATAAATTTACTTTTTTGAGCTTTTAACCATGTTCTAAAATTGTTCCCTCATGAAAAACATACCTGGGGTTGAATTTATACATTATGATTTTATTGTCGGGGATGTCACAATATCACTCACTGTTATTGTGTGAAGAATCATCACAATTTAACGATTATTCACAATTATTGGAACATGACAAAATAAAGGTAAAAAAATAAATAAATCATAAAATAATGAATTCAAATACAGCACTGTTCCATTAATACTTGACCAGCTTTATTCAATCAAACTTTCTCAATGCAAAAGTAAAGTTATTGTGATATAAACTACACTCACTATATATTTGGGAGTACTTTTTGGGGTCCAGATTGAATAGAAATGACATTATTTTGATCTCGGAGGTGGAGTGGTTAAGACACAGCACACGTATGCCAGGCTCCTAGTGCAGCCGGCTGCAGTGTTGTGTGATCGAATTCCGACTCCAACAATTTACAGCATGTTCTCCCTTCTCTCTCATCCCCCATTTCACTCTGTCCTTTCCTGTCTAATAAAGCCTAAAGGCCACAAAATCATAAAAAAAAGGAAATAAATTACACGATTTTGTCATCAAAATAGTCACGAGTATTCGTTTTTTAGTTCTTAATGTGACCTGAATAATCTTGACATCCCTAGTCCTATATTGTACAGTATATTTTAGTTTAGAGCTAGAGGTCTGGGCTTTTATAAAGGTGGATCAAAGATGCATGACAAACACAGACCTGGAGCCGACAGTGACAAGTCCTAATCCTGAAAATCCCTCCTTCCTCTGCTGAAAATCCTAATGAGGATTTGAAGTGCTCTGCGGGAGACAGGACCCAGGGGGTGTGGTCCCACCTTGCTCCATGCCATTGTCTCCTTATCTGCTTATTGGTTGAGGCCGATGAAAGAGATGTGACAGCACTCTGGGTCTCACACAGGCCCCACACCGGCACGGCACCGTGGGGAAGCCACAGCCCACAGCACCAACAAACAAACCCATGACATTAAGAGGCAGCAGTAAGACAAAACGAACACAAGCTGTTTACTGAAGACACAGAGACAAAGACAAAGCTCGCCCCTTTTGGCTCGAACTATTTCGAAGCAGCTTTCAGTAATTAAAACAGGCTAGATTAAGCAACATCACACACAATTTTTATAGTTCTCTGTTTATTTGACGCAACAAGAACTGTCATAATGCACTATGGCATTGAATGTAAATTAAAGAGATGATGGACGATTTTTCGCCGATTGGAGAACTCAAGCGTCCGCACTCCCCCCCTGCGGACGCACAAAAAAGCCTCGTTGCTACAAGTGCGTTTGTTCATTAGCACGACGGATCGCATCTCATCTCTCGCCTCCGTAGATTTCCCTCTCTTCTGAGCCAGCTCAAACTGTCTTTCTTTGTCTTAATTTTGTCCTGTACACTGAGGGGACTATATTATGATAGATCCATGCGCTTAGACACAGACAAATGTGCTGCTCTCATGGGGACGAGCCAGAACGAGGCTGCAGGTGAGCAGTAGGTGCGTTCTATGATTGATACGTGGCAGGACTAATTGGCAGTCCACGCCACGAGGAAATGAGACTCAGATTTGGCGCCAAAAAATCGTCCATTACGCCTTTAAGTTAAAGAATATTAAATGTTTTTGTAACGCACCAAAATTCCACTTGCAGATCCTGGGTAAAAAGACATACCTGTGGAGCTATATTAAAGCACAATTTTCAGGTAAAGAGTTGTACTGCTGATGACAAAACTTATTTTCACCCATTCTTTCTCACACTGAGCCCTGAGCTTTTATGTGGTGTAATTACATTTTAGAGCACAGTGATTGTCTATTTCATTCCAACGACTATGAAAGTGGAAGACGAAGACTTTAAGTCTTTCTCGTTCCATTCATGCCAGACAAAAATGGGACTTTTAAAGGTGCCCTTGCTTGTTGCCCTTGAGAATGTCGTGCACTTCAAACATTTTCCGTTCGCCACAGAAACAATGGAATGGTTTAGGGGTGTTATGGGCCGGACAAAAAGTGCCTGTCCTAGGCTTGTTCATACAGGTCCTGCCATTGAAAAGCTTTTATCCCATGACATTCCTTTTATATGGCAATCAGCTCACAGACACAACCAGCGCAGCCAAAAGTGACGAACAGTTTCACAATAGGCATTCTACATGTTATGTGAATGAAATGTTGGGATGGAAGGAACAGTAAATATTCTTTACTTTTACCTGTATTACCATCTATCTACATTATTTTCAATTTCACTTCACAAATTAAAAACATGTCAATGACTTATAGCAGGAAAGCCACTGAGACACATTGCAAGTGTTTCTATAATTCCTTTTTTTTTACAATTCAATAAAAAGAGACTCATAGTCAGGAGGAGTGACCCAGAATCGTGCTCGTTGGTCTCATCACAATGAACACACACACCGTGGAGAAACCCTTTGAAGGGTGCTAGGTGCGAATTGTTATTCTGATACAGACAAATCCTTTCAACCGGGCCAGACTTGACTAAATTATTTTGGAAGACATGTGAGCCAATTTAATCATGTGTTGCACCGGACAAATCTGTGTTCCTGGCTAAAATAAATTACTTTACAAATTACATCTTCACGTCATTTTCAGCCAGGTTGCTATGGTGACCGAATGGACAATGGGACATATGGCAGACCTGCAGAACCAAGCCCTCCAAACGCCAAAGGGAAACACCTGCTTAAAGTAAATAGTTTCAAAGCAGTTAGACGGAAAGTACCATCATTAGAGCCAGACAAAGGTGTGGCTGCTGTCTGTGACCCGCCTTAGCTGCTGTAAATGATTCAACAAGTATGTGATGGTCAAACTGATATGCCGAACGCTTAATACAGGCTGGTGCAAAAGCCTCACAGTGAACACAAAATAAAGACTAGGGACAGCGCACAATGTAACACAACCACAGAAAAGTATCGTGGCGGTGACACTAAAATGTCAATACTGAAGAAATGGCTCGATATGAATTTCAATACAGCAATCATAATAAAAAAGTATTTTTCAAATCTAGATAAAGACCATATAAAGGGTATTGACAGTTATCTATTTCAGTTTTATTAATAACGATTAGTAGGAATGGTCTGATTTATTTATTTATTTTGAGCTGATACCGATTACCGATATTTGTCTTGCTGCTGTGGCCAATAACTAATATTTGCAGACACAGATTTAGATTTTAACGGGCCAGCTTCATTTTTCCAAAATAATAATATTGAATGTGGAAAATAATGTGTTGTATGATTGTGTAAACATACGGACATATTTTAGAACAATTGCTCTTCGTTTTCTACTTTGACTCATAAGTCTGTTCAAAAAGACAAGGAAATCTTTACTCCAAAAACTTTAATTTCTTAAACTAATCTACAAATAATAATCTAGAGGTGTGGTCAGTAATTAGCCAAGACAGTTCCAAGACAGACTGCCGGTGACAGTTCTGAAGATAGTTCGCAGTTGCAGCCAAAACATGTCAACAAGGTAAAAAACATCTCCTAAATTGATTGTGTTAAAAAATAACCCAAGTTTGTGGATTGGTGGAAATCAGTCAATACCTCCATCCCTAATGACTCGCATCTGGATGTGTTTTTGTTTTTTTTGACAACCTTACCACAGAAGAACATTGATTTAGCAGGCGGGAGACATAAACGTGACAGAAGCTAATTATTTTAAAACGGACAAGAGAAGCACAATAGTTCCCAAAAAGGACTTATTTAAACTGGCATATATTCGGTATACCTGGATGATCTGGAGCAAATTAGGAGGGGATTGCTGCAGAAAGTAATATGCAGGAAATCACTAATGTATTGATAGTTTAGGTCAACAGAGAAACTAACCCTGCGAGACAAAATCGATCTTGGCTGAGACTCAGAAACAAAAATAGAAGGTAGGGCCATTGAATAAACCACTCATGGCATTCCAGTAACCCATTTAATTTAATTATAAAAATGCATTAAAAAGATATTAGCAGTAAATGCCGTTTAATGAAGCATGTTAACATGGGATATTGTTTGTGATGAACAGTGTCTGGGCTGATCCCGGCAGCAGAAAACATGAAAATGGGAAGAGGCGGGTTGAAAGTACATGATAAATAGTTTTTGTCCAAAATATTGTCAAAATGCGATGAAATGAAGCTTCCTTTTATGCGTGTCAATATTATAGATTTGATTGTCCATTTATGCAGGTTTGGACGGACCTGGCATACTCTTTTCTGAGTGACACTGACAGATTCTAATTCCTATACTTTTCAAATCCAAAGAAAAAATGGCTTGCCCTGCTCCAGTCCTTTGGCAGAGTCAACCCAGTGTGCCCAGTGGGAGTTTAATGACACCATCGCTCACTGACTACTGCCAATTGATTTCTGTGTATTGCCTGGTAAAGCTAAAGTCAATACAAGCTCAGTGTGCTTGTCAATTTTGTCCTATTTGTTCAAGCTTTAGCATGGCACCACGCCACAACAGCAAAATACACAATAATACAAATGCATTTTTCATTTTGATGCGTCTTAGGGTTCAAATTTCACGCTTTTTATGATCAATTTCCAGCCTTAGCTAAATGACAGGAGCAATATTGTATATCAAGGCAGATTGCCGTGTAAATTAAGAATCTCGGTTGAATCATTATCCTAACCTGAATCAATACCCCTACATTAGAGCGATATTTGAAAATCAACAAAAAGGTAGAAGAGAACAGAAATCGGATGGCGCCTGTCTTCCTCAGTTACAGGTTTTTAACTCAGTCATTCAATATCTGTAGTAATGGCCTGCTATTTCTCTCATTAAACGGGAATGAGCTCTGGATAGTGTAGTTATAGCCTACAAATGATTATTATGATACAGCCGAGAGTGATTAGATGTACGGCAAATGCGCTATGATTAAAACAAGCTTTAGTCCTTTTGGAGGTGTTGACTCAGTGAGATCTTGCCACGAGACAGGACATTTAGGAAGAAGGGATCTTACAAATGGATCCAGCTCTGATGCCACTGGGAACAACTTATGCATTCAAGCAGAAAATCTCAGACAAATCACAATTTACCAACTAATGAAAGCACGCCAGATTATCCCCCATCGGTCCTCAGAGCAGCACAACAACAACACACACACACACACACACACACACACTTGTACTCGAGAGGACAGTTTTTGATTTGAAACTAAGATATGGTATGTTTTAAAATAAGCCAATTCAAGCAACATGTTCTAGCACACATAATCAGCACTGGCTGCCGCTACGACGAGAATATATTTTAAGATGTGTACATAATCCAGTCGCATGTAAAGTTCTGTATATATATGGCAATCGGTAGTTAAAGGCAATGTTACGTGAGAATTAGGATCATCGTAACTGTATTTCATTCATTAACTTCAAAGACTTTCACGATAACAAATATTGAAGTATGACATGTGGCTTCAAATAATATCATGGTAAACGATCATATAGAATCGACCATATAACCCTAATCTTAATGTACAGTTTGATTTAAAAATGAGCTACATGATCAGAATGGTTATTGTCAAATATAAGTTTATTTTGTTTCAATCTTTTCAGCATAAATCTAATCTTACTACAAAGAAAACGTTCCTGACAAATGTACACGATAAATACTGAGCACCAAAATAGTCTTTGAACTACTGAGCGATAAGTCGATATAGTCGGGACAGATATGCAAACTACAGCGCAAATTAACGGTATCATAATAAGGTGACTGGAATCTAAAAGTATGCAGCAAATCAACCCAAATTAAGTCTTAATTAAACATTCGCGAGAGAAACAGAGAGGTGAACAGTTTGACTTACCTTCTGCAGAGTGGACTTGAGCTACGGTGAGGATAAACCAGCAGAAGGTGGGTAACTTCCACAGGGCGCATGCCATGGCGCCGGCGGTCCGGGGACAGGGTTTGTGCTCACAGGTTGGAGATTAAAGAAGTCCGAGCCAGGCCTTCTCTGCGATGCTCATCATTGACCCCTTTCACCTGGAGAGCAGACAGAAAAAACATCCTTTCTTTTAGACGCAGGAATTCCCCCACTCGTCACAAGACTCTCGCCGCTATAGGTAGTGGCGATGTGACACACGCAGCGGAGCCGAGCCGCCGGAAAACACCTTAGAAGGTCAATATTGCCTGCAAAGAGACATCCCGGTATAAATGAGAGCTGCATGCTAACCGTTTTGACTGTGAGCGAGGGATGAGGGAAGAGAGGGAGAGCGAGAGGGGGGCTAGCTTTGTCTGGCATCGTCGTCAAACAGATAAAGCACGCCCTGTCCAGCTCCCATGACCCATAGCTAAGTGATGTTAACCTTATCAGAGCTGTGTCAGGTTACATTTTGGTGTCCGTGCTAAAGAGGGCCGCAAACGCCTCCTGCGGAAAATGACGGATTTCACATGTAACAACACTTTCTTGTCAAAACATGTGATCGATACAGCCAATTATTTTCAGCGCAAAAGGTTTTTTCAGAAAGTACAAGAACAGCAGGGCAACTGTGCGTATTGCAAAACGTCACAGAGTTCATTTAGCTGACGGTAACACTAAATGCTAAAATTATCCGCGGTAATAGCTTAGCAAGCATTATCCAAAAAGCTTCTCCACATGTTGTAGTCTGGGTTTGCATTAGCTATGCAGATGTACAGAAATCAATGGCAAAAAGTATGCCTTAAAATTAGCGGCTTGTGCACGAGCTATTTTTGATGTTGTCTTATCAATGATTCAACGCGCAATACTACATTTCATTAAACGGCTTAAACGACTGCACATATTGTCAACATTTGTGACTTTTGCAACCCAAGGAACAGTGGTTTTGTTGTCTAAATAATTTCAAAACCAACTTTTCGAAAACAAAATTAGTTTCCTTCCTCTGCCAAGGACTTTATTAACCTGCAATAGTTAGCAATGCACAAAAACTATAAAAACAAATGAACGGTTTTGATGCTTTTTGACTTATTCCCATGACGTAACTCCTGAGTGACCACTACGTCCCCTGCACCCACCGGTAGTCAGACGCCACAATGACTTTTACCTCCTCGAGTTTAAATCCTCTTTCTGTCTCATCACACTTGTTCCTGGGCTAGTTTGTTTTTCGAGTGTTTGTTTTTGCTCTTTCCGCTACAAAGGCATAAATGGCCTCCTCCCTGTCACCGATAGAGAGCGGCTGAAACCTAATGCCTACCTGCGCGGGCTCAGGCATGAGTTTCACACTCCGAACGGCTTCCTTTTGTCTGTGTGTTTACACTGCCGGCCCAAGCTCTGCTCTCTCACTCCCATGAACCATTAGCACATTCACCATGGGATAAGGCATCGCTCCGGCAACAAGGCACATAGGACCCCATTAGAAACTGTTTTTCTGCTCGTCTTTTTAGCAGATTGAAAAACAACGTTCCATTTTTTTGTGTCCACCAGCCCGCGCTTTCTGCGTAAGCTTCTCTAGGAGAGGTTGCTGCTACATTTGTAATAGTGGAACCTGACGCGCACACACACACACACACACACACACGCACACACACGCACGCACGCGCACGCACACACACACACACACACACACACACACGCACACACACGCACGCACGCGCACGCACACACACACACACACACACACGCACACACACGCACACACACACGCACGCACGCGCACGCACGCACACACACACACACACACACGCACACACGCACACACACACACGCGCACGCACGCACACACACACACACACACACGCGCACGCACACACGCACACGCACGCACGCACACACACACACGCACGCGCGCGCACGCACACACACACACACACGCACAAAAAAGAATTCAGAAATAGGTTCAGATTGTCCTTAGATGTTTGTTCACTTTCTTTTGTCGACCTCTTCCTACTTTAATTATAAGGCGTCCCTTTCATTACACAAGTCCGCATTTCTAAACCAATTGAGACTAATCATTTACTATATCTCTTATTTTTGCTTAAAAGTTTGAGTACCAGTAGTTGTGCTTATGTAAGTGGGGGAAAAAACACATTTTGAAGCACAAAATATTGCTAGGGAAAATCTCACGACTCAAAATGATTCTGTTCCACTGATACAATAATTATGAAGCTGGATAATCCCAGTAAATATGATCTTAAATGCACAGTGTTGTTAAAAGGCATGAGCTAAAATGATAATTAGCAATAGAAGTGACTAATTCAAACCCTATACAGCGCAAATTCTTTCATATTACAAAAGAAAAAAGAAAAAATCTCACCACTATTGCAAAGAAACAATATTGTTCCATCTAGCATTTATTGAAAGATGAATTAATATAGTAATTATCATGACAGGTTTAGTTGTGCGTCGCTAAAGACGTTCAAACAAATCATCTATGTTTTACAACTACAAAGCCAAGCGCTGAATTCAAGCCTGAATTGTGTAAAACACCATCTCTTCCGTGCTGGAGGGACCTCACAACTCTGTCTCTTCACCGTCTAATAATATTCGCCATTAACAAAACGCACACATTAACCAACATAGTTCTAATTAAGCCTGCGATAATCAGCTCATCTCCTGTGACATTATGCCTCACCTGAGACCTCTCATTTCAGAGCGTTTATAGAGGTTAACAGGAGCAGAGCACATCAAGCCAAGGTGTGTCTAAATAAAATGCTGGATGAAAGTTTGGAAGCTCGGAAAGAACAAACGAGGTGTATAACGTTCACTCTAATCCCAGTGCCTTTTGTTTTAGCTGACCAATGGCTGCGGACCTAATTACATTTATCAGGCACAGGACAAATCTGGCTTTGATCTAGGTTCATTTGGAATGACGAGACCTTAAGGAGATTGTATATAAATCCGTACCATTGGCTTAAGGATCTTTGGTGCACACAGACTATAAGCTGTTTTGTCCACACACAGAGAGATAGCAGCGACAATAGGATCTGAGAAGCAGCGAGCCGCTATTCAGTCAATAGATGGGCATTGGGCTTTGTCACAGCAGAACAATTCCTTTACTTAAGTTTTGCTTTGTAAAGCCCAAAGACGTAAACAAATACATGAAAATACATCTCTCTGAATTGTATTGAATTTGTTTTTTTATTTCTATGTCACCTTTTGGTAGACAATCATTATCAATCATCATATTTATTTGGAGCTTGGCTGTCACCACCACAGTAAACTCACAGTCAAAGACTTCTGTACCTTTTGTACGCTTATAGTAGATAATAATGACCAAAAAATGTGGTCAAAAGTAGCTTGTCATGCGGAATATTTGGAAAAGCAATGTGCAATTCCAGGATTAAATCAAATAACTATTAGAGTAAAACAAAGGCACGTATAATAATAAAAAGTAAAGTACATTTTTGTAAAGTGAAGAGTAAATAGAAAGTGCTTTATGACGGTTTGGACGACTCATTGAACTAAAATGCAGTTAAGTTTTACATATTTAAAATGTTGCTATTATCACAGAATAGCTCATTTTTAGGTAGAAAAATTCACTTCCTGTTTGTAATTGATGATATCACACTAGAAAATTACCCTGCAAACACTGAGAAAAAACTCATCTGATGTCACAATTTATTTTATTTGACAAATGAAAATATATGAGAGCACCTTTATTTTGTTGATTTATGTTTAGAAAGTCAAAACAGTTATTCCTTTAGTGTTATTTATGCATAAACCTTGGTCTGGAATGAGTGTACCTCGTGTGACGTCACGCCCGGTACTTTTCTACTTTTCTCCACAAATAGCGCCTTGATTGGTGTAAAGCTATAATTTATATTTACAACGAGTAGAAATACATCAAATAAAGTCAACATTTGAAAATCTTAAAACCCTGTAATACGCACTGTAATTCATTCCTGCTAGAGGTGGGAAATACCATGTATCGAATGTAAGATACAATTGTGAACGCTGTTTTAAAGATATAACACTTTTGAATACCGTTTATAGTAAGAAATGCTTTAAAAAGAGATGATTAAAGATGAAAAAGTTTTGTTCTAAAGTGTATAAGATTCCAACTATAAACACAGATCGACCAAATGCATTTCTATTTGTTTTTAGTCATGGCTGGATGCCGGTTCTTGCTGTTTACATATGTCAACAAACTATACATCTGGAGCCTGGGTGCGCAGTGTAGAATCAATATTATTATTTCTCTTCCCCTGTCATCTTTGCTTTGTGCTCACCTCAAGTGTCAAGATTCAAAGATTTAAACGTGTGCAGCTCTGAGGCAGCCGCGACCCCCCGCCTTGATGAAATGCTTGTTGTAGTTAGCGGTACACGGGCTAGGTTTCTGTGTAAATCGATGATAACAGTGCTATACTTTAATATATTTGGCATCGTGCTGTGAGTGTTTAACATGCCGAGGCAGGCTGGAGGGAGACTAGGAGACTGGCGCGCTGCTCATTACACATGTCGGGGTCTCTGCTCACAGTCGGGGGTCCCCCTTTCTTCTGCGCATCGCAAAACAGAGACCGCCCCCTATCCCACCTTGGCTCTGTTCTTCAATAACCCTTAATGTTAGGTGCGGTTAGGGGGGGATTTTCTAAAGCCTAGTGTTTGTTGTAATCAATTTCAGACGATATTTCAGGTGATGGAAAGAATTATGTTTATTTTGTGTGTGTCAGTGAAACTGCATGAACTTTATTGCATTTCCTGGATGCTATAGCAACAAAACACACAATTAAAAACAACATATTTTCACCTGGTTGGCTGAGTGGTTTGTAACAGCACGTGTTTTAGTCATAAGCATGTCTTGATAATTATTGCATAGATTTATGGTTTATGGTAGATTTAACAGGACACTTTTGATATGTTTTGGTTATATATTATATATTATGCATCCATATTTTTGGAATAATTAACATATACAACTCATATTTACTGCTTTGAATGCTCTTTATTTATTACAGCTTTTACAATATGGTTAATTTGAAATAGGATTTACTGGGATTATCCTGTTATCCTGATATTTTCAGTAGGCTTGTCAAGATAATTATTAAATCGACTTATTGTTCAACAAATAATAGCTGGAGTAATATTTTTTGGGACTCAATATTTATTGCAAATGCATTTTTTGTTTTGTATTTCTGGGGACATTTTTGTATCTTTTTGTTGTACGATAAGATTTGAGCCGCAGTAATTTTTTTTATTCTGCTGTTTATTCATAGCAGCTTTTTCAAACAATATTGTACATTTTGAAAATGTTGGTTTTGGGGGATGGTTTCAGTGGTATCCATATGATCATTGATACTTTTCTGTTGCAATAGCACTTTAAAATGTGTTATTGTGACAGGCATAATTTGCAGTACCAATATATTGCACATAAAAATAAATATATACAACTAGCAGCATTAATAACACTAACCATGCACTTTAAATACTCACGCAACATTTACTCATACTCGAGCAGCAGTATTTGATTGGTTTACTTTTTACATTTTCATTGTGGACAGACAGATGACGAACAAAAGCGTTGACAACACGCCTCATGGCTATTTTTACCAAACAACTCAAATCTGGGCTATGTTTACTGATTGTTAAGCACAGATTGCTGAAAAACTTAACAGGCAACACACTGTTGGGGCTAAATACAAAGTGGGTTCAGACAGATGTTTAAGCACTTGGAGAAATGGAGAAGCCACAGGGGCACGCACCCAAAGGCTTTCACCATATGCAGGCTTGATATATGTACCGTGCTATGCAACACTTATGAAGAAAATTTGGAATTGTGTGCGCCCAGTTGCTTCTCCTCAAAAGACAAACTTTTTTTAAGGGGGAAAAGTGGCTATTAGACAGAAGGGGACGTGGCTTGATCGAACAGGACAGTTGGGATATTTGAATGCGGCGGCGGGGGCTGAAAACAAGCGGCAGATGCAAGACAATGGACAACTCTTTCAGACAAAGCTTTTAGATGTCCCTCCCTGGCTGTTAAGAGGAACATGGAAGAACAGGCCTATTCTCCAAAAATGAGGTCTCAGAGAATGGGAGGGGGCGAGAAACAGGGGGTTGAGAACCTTCGCGGGGGGAGGGCGAGGCACAACAATAAAAGATTGACAGCTTGTGAGACTTGGTTGACCCGTGAATTAGCCCCCGAAGCATTCAACAAATCTGGGGAAAGACAAGAGATGTTAATTGTCATGGAACATCACAGGAATGCACAGGAAGAGGAAGTTTGGCCACAGACAGAAATGTAAATCTATGGAACACTGTAAAGCCCTGCTGCGTGCCTAAGGAGACAAAACACGGTGGCAAGACAGTGGAGATCGACCAGAATGTCTTTTTGCCATGGCCAAATGTGAGCAAATACTGATTGTTTTGAGTCCAGAGAAACTGACGGCCAATAAGCTCTGACCATATTTTTGGGCCGATTTAGATTATAAACTAAGTGAGTAGTGTAGTCCCATTTTGTGCAGTGCCCTCTTTGCACTAAAGCTTTATGTATATTGTTCTGGCAGTTGTTTGGCATGAACAAAATATCGGCCTGTGCTATAGCCGATACTGAGAGCCGACACCCAAAAAAGCAAATATCAGCCCGCTAGATCGGCCAATGGATATGTCGGTTTATCTCAACAAGACGGCCTTTATTTATTTAATATATTATATTAAATATATAATATATAATAATATTTATACTTTTTTAAAAATTATGTATTAAATTTAAATATATGTAAATAGTAGTCCGAAGGAGGCAATTGGCAAAATGAAAAAGGATGATTTAAACATTCAATTCATTGATTGAGAAAATATAATGATAATAATACTTAATTGAGTACATGTATTTCAATGAACTATGTGTACTAACTGTTCTTTAAAAAAATTATAGCGTACTTAAACAAATATAAAACAATGAGTTATTTTAGTCAAGACTTTATATTTTACTATATTTATTTATTCATTAATTTATATTTATTTACGTTGCACCGTATCGCCAAAGGAAGCATTGTTTGAATTTTGGTCACTAACAATAGCAAGACAAGTTTATATAAGGCAATGTGCTTTACACAAAAGGAAAAAGAGCATAAAATCACAAAACAGATAAAAACGTAAACAATCATTATGAAACGCATAAAACAGAAACGTCAATAAAATGACTTCTGATTCTAAATGTTTGGTTTTATAGCTTATACTTGAATCAGGGCATGCAAATTGATTGGTCCTGTTGTTTGGACATTTGTAGTTTTGCAGTGAAACAGAATTCCTTTGTTGAAGCGATTGAATCACATTTGGTTTCTATTGGGCTTTTGGACAAGAGCCTCATACATGAATTCATACGTACAGTACTACAGCATAAACCACCTCTTATCCATGTTTCTCTTCGCCATTTTGAGAGAAAAACTGAACTACCTGGGGAAGCGCAGCTCAGTGTCAGAACGCACAAGCTTAGCCGTGGAAGAAATATATTCCCAAAAGAGATTGTAGCTCCGTGCTTTGACAGTGCTGAAGATGTACAATTTGCAAGCGTAAATCTGAAAATTTGCAGAGCAGGGGGGGGGGGGGGCTGAGATTGGGCCTGAGATGGGATGAGCGCAGACCCCCGCCGAGTCAGATATGGGACAGGGACGAATCAGACGCTGACCTCACCACCGACGGGAAGATTGAGAGCGGCACAAGCCCAGAGAGGAGCTGAATGACACCCGACTAAACACCGTGACTGTGGGTGCCCCAAACACGGTCCCTGACCCCGGACAGAGGAATACCAGGTCACGCACATGTCGGCGGCGGCACAACAGCACGGCTAGACAAGACGACAGGAGGAATGGAGACAAGATTTGTGTCGCAGAGGGGCTCGGGAAACAGGTGGATGGTCAGAGTGCAAGCTTTAGGAAATAATTATTTTATGTTGTTTTTAATCTTGGATTGTTAAGGCAACAGTTTAAGCTTAATCTTTTGCAAAATAATGATAAGAAAAACAAAAGAATGATTGCAAAACAACTGCAAAAATAAGTACTGTTGAAAACTTACAAAAATGTCTGTATACATTTAGGCTCTTCACAAACTGTAGGATCTTTTGTTGAGAACTGGGAAGGAAAAAGTACTACAAAATGATCACAAATCACTCTGTTGGCCGTGGTCGTAATAGGAGTTTGAAAAGTGAGACTAGTTGTAGCATTTGCAGCTATAGCGTTACTTTCTATTTTTACAGTCTAAACTTGAAACTCAATTACCATGGTGTGATGATTTTTTTTTTTTTTTTTACTTAAGGAGCTTATTTGAGGAACTGGGAATTTTTTTTTAATTACACATTATAGTAAAAAGATACCATATGGAGTATGCATGTAGTTCCTAATATAGTCTAGGCTTAAAAAACAATCAAAGCAGATTAGTGGTATCAAAATAAACATGAGATCACACATATACAGATTTTAACATTTGGATAGTTTTAGAATGGATTTACATATAATAACTAATACAAGACCATTATTAAAGAGGTATCATTTTGTGAGGGGAATTACATTGTTGAAATAAAGATTGTCGTATCAAAATTGGTATCGAGTATCGAGCATTTTCTTCCATATCCACATCAATATCGATATTTGAAATGTTAGTATTGTGACACTCCCGAGCGCTTCAGACAGAAGTATGGAGCTGGGAGTGTGACGTGAGCCTGCAGTCCGTCATGGTTATAAGCTCTTACTGTTTGCACCATTTATCATTTTAATGAGGCACTCAATTAATCGATTAGACTACTCCCCACTGGTCCGGACATATGGCTTCTAAATAAAGCAATCACGAGACCTTGGAACACTCCGCCTCATCAATACATTTATGGGAACTAAAATGGAAGTGTTGTAGGGAAACTCCCTGCATGAAAGAATTGTTATTTTTTATTTTTTTTTATCACAGCTTCTTGGAGAATGTCCAAATTTGAATATGTTAATTTAAGAAAAATCTTATTACAGTAATTTTTCAAACTCTCCCAGTGCACTGAGTGATACACTGCCCTTCGCCTGAAAATATATTGAATCCATATTGCTATAATCACGTTAGCGGTGCAACCAAATCCTATTACGGCAAAAGATATCTACACCTGTCTGTCCGTATGGATTATAGCCAAATGATTCGCCACCGTAACAAAGTTTTAATACAGGTTCCATACATTTATACTTGTAATTTTGATGTTATACCGGGGAAGTGAAGTGGATTATCTCGAATGAAATTTCAAAATGTCATTTCCACTTGCCGATAGCACAAAACTATTCCTTTCAGGCCGGTCGGCGATAAGAGTGATTCAGCCAGGACTGGTAAACGGTGTCTTTGCCAAACGTTCCCCCGCTTAAGAATTAATGGGCTGACATTAATACAGCAAGATACATAGAAAGGTCAGGAATACGAGCCTCACTATTATATGGGTATCTCGCGGTGATAGTGGCTGTCAATCAAAACCCAAGAAGTCCTTGACATGGTATTGTTCACCTTGGGATTCCGTCCGTGCAGTGTGTGCAACGCAAACCACGCCGTGTTCGCCGAGCCAAACCAATTAGCATGTGCGCAGAAATACTTTGAAGGGTTGTCGCTACGGGGGTACGTCAACATTAAGGGGCACCATTAACTGAGTATGTGTTATTTATCCTGGGCAGTTTGTTATAGCCAATTTAGTCCGGACATGTTGCGCTTTTTACAGCTCCAAACTGTCATAATAGCAAGTATTTTATGTAAAACTAATGTGATGAAAAGAAGGAAACCAAAACATAAACATATCTACAGTTTCAGTTGTCACGGCAACAGGGTGAAACGAAATATGTCAAAATTTACAAGTTGGTGTAAACAAGACTCAGCTGGGGTCAGAGCTCTGGAGTTTGCGTGTGTGTTTATTTGACGGTGCGACAAAAAGCAGCTTTCGTGACCCAACGAGCGGTCGAAAGAAACGTCTTTGTCATTTTTCAGACACGCACTCACCAAGTATTTTGTAATGGAAGGTGGGCGTGTTATTGAGATGAAGATAAGACACACAAAAAATAATTGGATGAAATGTGTGTGAAGAAATGTTGAATATTCTATTTCTCAAGTTTGGGACCAGCTTTATGAAATTAAAATTTCTAAATGACAAAGACAATGTTCATGTGACAAAAGCAGCCAGATTAAAACTGTACTTTACATTTTAATGTGTTTT
The DNA here is from genome assembly GCF_026437365.1 of Eucyclogobius newberryi. NCBI lineage: Eukaryota > Metazoa > Chordata > Actinopteri > Gobiiformes > Gobiidae > Eucyclogobius > Eucyclogobius newberryi. The sequence goes on along the minus strand of NW_027316532.1, from coordinate 29,812,303 downwards.
TTGGACTATAAATCAAATAAAAATACATACAATTGCTTCTAAACCTCTAAAGGTTCTTACAATTTTGTTGTGAATTACATTGACAAATATTCTGAATTTTCACATAAAAGGTTTAAGTAAAGAAAAAAAAATCATATTAAATGCGGTACTCAAAGCTTCAAAATCTTCAGTTTGCTTTTACTTTAATGCTGCATTTTCATTATGTATACATTTGTTCAAGGTCACTATTGAAGAACATTTAAACTAAGAAGCTTTCTACAAATCTTTTATAAATATTCTAAGGCTGAGAACACATGCGGTGCACTTCAGGAGCATTATGGATATTTTAACTTTTCAACAGAGAAGTTTTTTGCAGATTAGAGGCATTGTGCATTATGTGGTGACCTTGGCTCAGTGACTAATTGGGGCTTTTAACCTTTTTGTGGCTCAGAGCAAAAAAACAACCAAAATAAGACAGACCACATAATCTCAGCACGGACCAAAATAGCAAACAGCATTTAGGACCTCATCCTTACTGCAGAGGCACTACTGTATCCTCCTTTACCCGGGCACATTCCTGTTCCTGTGATGTTGTGTCTGTTTCCTATCCATAAGACGGCACGGACGCCTTCGTCAGACGGAGACGCTGCATGTCAAGCTACAGCGAGCGAAGGCGGGGCTAAGGCGGGGCTAAGGCGGGGCATAAGTGTGTTTACTTTATTAAAATCCCCATTAGCTCCTGACAGACCAGTTGCTATTCTTCCTGGTGTCACCACAAATGCATTACATACATTTTTATATATATTCCACCCACTCACCACACACACACACACACACACACACACCCGCACACACACACACACAAACACACACACACCCGCACACACACACACACAAACACACACACACCCGCACGCACACACACACACACACAAACACACACACACACACACCCGCACACACACACACACACACACAAACACACACACACACACACCCGCACACACACACACACACACCCGCACGCACACACACACACCCGCACGCACACACACACACACACAAACACACACACACACACACACCCGCACACACACACACACACACACACAAACACACACACACACACACCCGCACACACACACACACACACCCGCACGCACACACACACACCCGCACGCACACACACACACACACAAACACACACACACACACACACCCGCACACACACACACACACACACAAACACACACACACACACACCCGCACACACACACACACACACCCGCACGCACACACACACACCCGCACGCACACACACACACACACACACACACCCTCCTCGCTCAGTCACAAACGTTCACGCACTACTGTCGTCACAGGTAACGCTGCTGGTTCGAAGGTCGCTTGGCTTTTTGTCTGATAATTTTTGTGATATTTGAAATTGTATGACAAATTTTAGGTAATTAAACAGTAATTACCCAAAATATTATTACATTCTGAAAGATTTGCCCTTTTTTGTATTTGTATTTTTGCATTTATATTAGTGTTGTTAAAATACCAACTACGGGATGGATTTAATATGAATTTTGATACATTTCCTCAAATCTAGTTATGATATTAGATTTAGTATCACTTAGTATCTTGGTATACAATAAACTTAGTATGATTTTCTATACTTTTGACAACCCTAATTCAAATATTCAAAATCAGTTAAATTCTATGTGACTCAATTCAATTTTCAATACAATTCAATTTTTTTTTTTTAACACCCAAAATCACAACCGTGTTTGCCTTAAAGGGCTGTCATTTCCTTATGCAATTTTGCCAAAATTCAACTGTATAGTATCCATTATTCTAAAGTGTTACAGGAAAAAAAATAAAGCATAATCAACGTTACACAACACATGACTGCACCAAGATACAAGTCTTACAAAGGACAAGCTTTTTAACACCACACGTATCCACCACACAACTGTAACAAACTCATTTAAGTCACTTTTAATGCTGAGGCTGTATCAGATTTCCTGGCGTGGTCTCGGTGTCACTGTTCCACACACCTCTCACTGTGAAAGAGAGAGGACAGTTTGGGGGCTGCGCCTTCTTCCCCGCACAGTTCATTAGCATAACATCAGCACAGTGTGGGGGATTGTGATGCAAACCAGCTCAGATTGGGCCACCCCCCTTGCTTTAATACCTAAACATGCTGTAGGATCTCGCTGTCGTGGAGAGTGAGCGATAGAAGCAAACGCGTCGAAACTTTGCGGATCATTTTGCAAACTTGTACTTCCTCTTGGGTTATGGTTATTAGAACAAATATCAACTCTTAACTGTATAATGTACGTGTAGAGGCAGATTACTGTACAAAGTGTAGAGGTAGATTACAGTGTTTGTGTGCTGCTGGTTATGGATGGGCATCTGATGTAAAGGGCACATAGATTTCATGTGCTGAAGAACAGAATACATCATGAAATGTAGATTTATTAGCAATATATGTTATGCAGAAGGTGGTGTAGAATTATAAAGCATTAGTATTTTGTAGTTGTGATGCAAACGATTTATTTATAACCTAGCGTTGTCACAATATTAACATTTTAAACTTGACTTTGATTCAAAAGAAAAGTCTAAAAAACAATGTTGACACCAGAATGACAATTAAATTTAAAAAATAAACCACTTCAACGTCATTCTGTTATGTGTGTATTAACGTTGTCACCAAACACAAAAGTATGACACTAAGTTATGGGCCTGGTACAGTACTTGACACCAATTTTGATACCACAATCATAACATTTATTTATTTTTTACACATTTTCAACACGATATAATAGCACTTTATGTGGTCCTAGTCACTACTGCTTTTTTAATCAACACGAGTATCTACTTCCGATACTACTTTTATTATCGATCACTGTTTGATTTTCAATGCTTTTGACGACCCAAGCTTCACCAATTTTCATTTTGATTAGAATGCGGTTATGGCTTTACATTTTTGACAGTCCAAATGTAAACTCGGTCAGACACAATGCACTGCCCGATGCTGCGAACACACAGCCCAAAAACCCGGGGAGTTCGGCTCTGGTTGCAAAGACGGCAAAAACAATGGCACTTATTTGGCAAACGTCTTCCTCCACAAAAGTATTATTTAACAAGAATGTGTCCAGCATTCTGCCGATGATTAAAAAATATGGAAATGGTTCAGGTGGCTTACGTTATCGTCCCCGGCCACCCACGGCAGGACGGCAGATAGGGCAATCGCTGCGCCGCCACCTTGTGTATGTTTAATATGTGTTTGCTCTTTGGCGATAACAAAAGGAAGGAGAGTCAGGCAGGGGGGGAAATCGGGCTAGCTTTTCTCTTCCTCTCTCTCCTTGTCCCTGGACCAAAGTCAAATAATCTAAAAAAAAAAAAAGAAAAACACAAGGAGAGGCGCAGATAGGAGCAACTGTCAAAACTGTCTGCGATAAAACATTGGCCGGTAAATTATCTCGCTGTTATGGGGGCCCCTGTTTTGAATACCAAAGGGATTCAAAATTCCCAAACAAACCCGGAAAAGGTTGACCAATTTTGTTCACTCCTGAGCTGAAAGTGTGTAGACTTACAGGTCACACTTTTGAACTGGCGCATGTGTAAAGCGGTCGTTTCCCCCCTCCACAAACCCGCCAAAGTGTAATTGCGACTGCTACGATATGAAAGATAATGAGAAAAGTAAGCGACTGGCGATGAATAAGAAGTGAGTGCGAAGTAAAGGCTTTGCTCTGACAAGGACGTGTGCTATTTAGGTTTTTTTTTTTCCAGTGAGGAGCAACAAGACGGGGCTAAAGTGAGAAACAAAGCGGAGGAGAAAACGTGATGAATATTGTCCTGGCGTAACCCGGGAATGGAAGGACTTGAAATTCAACAAGCGCTTTTGTACAGGACGTATCATGTTCCGTTTTGATGGCTACGGTGAAATTATGAAGAGCAAATAAGACAGTTTTAATTAGTATGTGGTAAAAAAAACAGACAAAATATATGTAATATGCGGCTAATTAGACTATCAATTACACTGATGGTGTTATTACTTTTGCCGAGCTGTGATATGGTTTTGGACCAACAAAATCTTACGGCTGGATATTAGAAAATGAAGAAAAATAGGCATACTAACAGAAACTGGCGGTGTATCTTCGGTCATGCGGAGATGTTTTCGTCTGTCAACTTATTTATTTTTTTACGACTCATCCGCTGTGTTAATTAGTACTTGTCTGGGGCTATTACCGCATGCCCTAGTTGTATGAATTGGATTGTGAAAGCTCCATTACACACATGGCCTGCACACAAAATATCTACATTGGCAAAACGTCAAACTTGACACAAATTGTCTTTTAAAAATCAGAAAGGATCAAAATAAAAGGCAGAAAGTTGTGGGCGCTAAGGGTCATTTCGGGTGAGTGAACAATGCCAGGGTTTCTTTTTACATTTATTTATTTTTTCTTTATATTGTTTGAATTTTCTTTGATTATTATTATTATTATTTGCATTTATTTGTATTATTTTATTTTCCCTTTTTTTGGGTCCCACCCTCATGTTGGTGTTCTGAACTGTATATTTCACAAAATGGATTCGTAAAAAAGAGGTAAAGCGTACATTGTAAGAGCAGATTACTTCATAACATGTAAACCACATATTGAAAAGCAGATTTAGCCTGTATTCCCTCCTGAACAGTTTTGAAGCTGCAGTTTTGAGCTCTTGGGTTTGAAATTGTCACAGTTGTGGGAGTCACATCGTGTCCCTTCAGTCCAGACCCAGAAGTAATCAGCTCAGGCTTGATGACCAAAATTCCACTGGGTCCAACTTTTTACAGCTTTTGTCCTTTTTGACAGCTCTCTCTCCACTTTCTGTGTCCACACTTCCATCAGCGACCACCGAACAGCCACTACACAAGCAGAGCTGCTGCAGCTGAGGCTGAAGATGAAATGTACGGCCCGGTATGGAAGCTGTGCTCCAGAAGCCACGCCTGTTTCTCACTGTTCTTTTATCTGTCATTTCACCCTATGACGATGTATCATTGATTGATGTGTAAAAGACACACTCATGTTACACTGAATTCTGCTAATTTTCTCAATGAAAATACAGTCTTTAAATAGTTATATAAATGCAAGTTCAACTTTTTATGAATAAAAAAATATTCTAATACGATGAGTTTGGTGTAATTTTAAAAAAAAAATCGAATTTTATATTTTGCAATTCAAATGCAATTACTGGTTTTAGGGGAGGTTTATGAGAGCCAAACCCCAAACAAAATTAACAATAATTACAAGGTCCTCACTAAATCATTTGATTTCAAAGGATTTTTTTTCATAGATAAACAAAAGTATTTATAACTGATGAGCTATTCAGCAGATCCATAATTTCTATCATAAAATTACCAAAAACTATTTTTTAAAGTAAAAAATAGGGTGATACACAAATGTCTGAAGACAATCTAAAAAGGGTTAGAACAGGAACAGGCCACACCAATGGAGAAGAATACAGCAGGAGACTGAGACAGAGAGAAACCTGCAGCTTTGTGGTTCAAGTTCAATCTGAGGAAGTGTAAAAGTGACCAAAACCCAAATGAGAAGTGCTGAATTCCTCCATTCTTTAGGGATAAAATAATGAATATCTTCGGTATAAATGAAAAATGGCGGTAGAATGTGATGATTTTCAGCATTTGGATTTTTGTCATATACAAGTGAATAATTTGACATGTTTCTGGCAAACAAAGTGACTTATGAGCAGTATTTAAAATGCTCATTCCTTAACTCCACTCACAGGAGTGGAGGAGGAGTTGGATCCAAAAGGCGGTAGCGACTGCCAGGCCTGGCACAGCTGTACAATCAGAGCTGTGCGGAGAGTCAGTGGCCACTGTCGCTCAATCTGCCCTGTGCATTAATCCACGCTGTCTGGATTCCTACAACAAATACACCTCTGCCCAGCACTTTTCACGAGCAGGATTTGGCCTTGTATGTTTCCTGAAATAATTGCATTAAAATAAACCACTTTCCCAGATCTGAACAGGTGAGACGTGAACTATTGCTTTCCGTAAAACAATTCTACAGACATTTTACCCACAGACATGAAAAGGATTGATGAATATGTTCACCTAAACTGCACCGGCATTACCAACTTCAAACATCACAGCCACAGCATCTAAAGGTGTCTGCTGAGCTAGTGACCTTCAAAATTACACCGAGCCTTACAGACCAACATTTTTAACATCTCCGTCTATCTGACATTTCCGAGAAGTTTTCCCAGGCAGCTCTTGTGCAGTTGACCCGCGCGCCAAACGTTGCCTGTGGCTTGTCGCGAGCACAAGAGTGATGCGCTTCCATGGGCTGCGGAGGGGGCTCGTGTACAGAGCCGGCAGCAGCAGGTGCAGCAGTGACGGTCACCGTGACGATGCCAAGACTAGCCCCGCACTGTAGTTGAGATGAGGTCCACACTCCACACATGCTCAGCTTTAGTGGACCACGGAAACAACGCATCTCTGTCAGGAACTACTCTTACAAGGGCACTCACACCAACAATCCGGTACCAAATAGGCCTGTCATTATAACAATGTATTTTTTTTTTTTTTTTTAAGTGCAATTTATAGCTACAGAAAATATCACAATAAACGTACAACAAAAATAACACAACTTTCCCCACCAGTGCAGAGAAAAGGAACACGCGATAAATATTGGGTTCCAAAATATATTGTTCCAGCTATGATTTTATGGAAGTCGATACAAACTCATTTGTGGCAGGCCTAGTATCAAACAAGGAGAAAAAGACATTCAGCCAAATATCATTGTCAAATATTCTACCGACGTATCGCAATGAGTTCCAAATGTTATAGTTTTAAAGCCATTTTCAGGCGAGTTTAATCATCATTGCTACAAGCGATTTCACTGTTGTCAAAACACAATTTGCGGTAATTACTGAGGTTTTCTGGGGGATTTTTTTGCACATGCTCTCAAAAAAAACTGCTCAACCCCTATGCACAACGTAAACAGACATGCAAAGCGGTCCGGCATGCAACGCTATGAGCCAAAAGTCACTCCGCAAAGTCTCAGAAAGCAAACCTGTTTTTCTTCCGTTTCTCACAGCCCATCAAAGTGTCCACACTCCGCGGTGTTTTAGCACAATTCCTCTGGAGTGCTAGAGATCTGATAATACCACTATTGTTTTCCTGTAAAGCACCGAGTCTCTTGTACAATTACTGGAAGGAGCTTCGACGAGGGCAGTTAAATCATTTGCAGAGACATTATCTACGCAGAGAGGGGAGCGAGAGGGGGGGAGGAGGGGGCAGACGAGGAGAGGGAACACATAGGGTCTCAAAAACTTTAGGAAACATTTTTTGGAAGACCACACACGGAGGTTAGAACTCAGATAAAAAGCAGTGTGATCCAGGAGTCACTGCAGGAAATTAATAGACTAATACACTCCTCTGTTTCTGTGCCAAAACCCACATAGTCTCGTAAATTGTTTTCATTACAGGTGATGATGGATACGTATGTAAATGAGCACAATCTACAGCAGCTTTACGCACCGCCACAAACTTGCTTCGGCCAGATCTCTGTCACACAAAACCCCAAAGTCAAAGTCTGTCAGCGTGAACAATCATTAAGAGATAATTTGATTGTTTTTTCAAACCGCGCCCGTGTTTGATGTCTCCGGAATGCCAGCGATTCAACAGACAATTATTTTGTTGATTAGCTTGGTTTTTTAGCGACTTCCCATGCCTGTGATATTCCTCTGAAAGTCCCAGACCAGACGCTCAACTCCATCTGACTTGGCAGCGGTCTTGCAAGAACAAAGCTTTCACACTCCCAACTAAATACTGTACAATAGAACGGCAGTTACAGGGATGCACCAAGCCAAAGGAACTCAGAGGATAATTAGCCCAGAATATACAGAATGTGTCATATGGAAAGCATATGATAGATTTTCAAGTGGAATCAGATTAATGTCGTTGTCTCTCGTGTTTTGACACTAAGTTTACGAAGTGTGTCTGTGGCCGCTAATAATGGGTTGTATAATTTTATACGTTGTACATCATCTTACATTTATTGTACAAATGGAGCTACACTTGAAGAATTAAACGCATTAAATTACTATAAAATGTCTGAAATTATACATTAAAGGTGAGCTATAGTGATAGAAATGTATATGTTGACATTTTTGTCAGGCGATATGTCACTCCAACAGAAATGTGTTAAACCGTGTCTTTAAACATAGTTGAGGTTTAATTATCGAACAAATGTGAAATGCCATTGAAAAGTTAATACAAAATGTATAGAAAAGTGCAGAAAGTTTGCACTTTTTCCCCCTTCAAACTTTAAACGATAAACTCAACATTAAAATGTTAATCGTCAAAGCCAAAACAACATTCACAGCCTATTTCCTGTATTAATGCTCAATACACAAATAGGATACACAGTTTAAAATATGTTTTAAATGAAATATCCTTTCTGCCCCTGTATGATGGGACATATCACTGTGGCATGTTTGCCCACACCATGCCTAAATAACCGGCCTGCCTTGTTAGAGAAGGGGCTTTTAAGTGTGAATGTGCAGCGCGCTCCTATAATCCAGCCGAGACGCGAGTGCTTCCCCTGGCAGACGTACGCAGATCCCCCCTTCTTGTGCATGCTGCCTGTGTGCACGAGACAGGCCTCGCTCTCCCTGCTATGGCATAGCCGCAATAACTGCAGTTTGCTCACCGCCTCTCCTCCAGGTTCTCCTCTGTCACACACAAATTGAGTATTTTCTACCAGTGTTGCAGCTGTGCACAGATAAGAACAAGACATGCTCATGTATAGGGCAACCAAAGGCGGGGTCGATGTGCGAGTGTGTGCCTATAGTTTAAATTACATTTGAAAAGCATTGGAGTCGCGACACAAAGCATGTGTATAAATGTGTGCAAATATAAGTTCTCAAAGGGAAATATGTACATATTTTTTGTAATTAAAATAAAATGCCAGAAAATAATTTTGGTCTCTATTTTTTCAGTGTATGTTTTCATTAGCAGAATATGCTCACCCCATGTAGGACACACTCAGTGTGTGACGTAAATACGGAAGATGCAATCGGAAACCAGGTTAACATGTTACACAGCAAGTTATTTTATAATCAGGCCCAGCACTTTTTACAACCAAGTTCTGCACTTTGCACTTGCTTTTCTCATGGCCTTTTTTAGAGGCAAATGAATTGAATGAGGCAATGGAAAAGAGATGCCAGATAAGCTCAGTGGAGCTGCCACTTAAACGCTGCAGAGAGCTACACGAGAGCCATCGCCTAATATCCATGTTGTTCCTTGTCACAAGAGTTTGAATTGACCCTTACTCCCCTCCGCCCGTGTCCTTGCTGTGTAATTTGCTCCTCGAAAATTATTTAGGCAAGCAGAAAGTTTCACCTGCCATTTCAGGGGCACCGAATCCCCTGCTGCACCAGGGGCCTTTGGCAAGTGGAAACAAATGTTCTACAAAATGGAAGGGAAGAAAACACACCATGTACAGTTTCTTCTTTCTTTTTTTTTTTTGGTCATCACTAATTGTAAAATAAAACGAGTCATGAAAGAGCACGTATTGTGGACCACCACTGCCTGCATGTCAGCCTACGTAAAATGTACCCTCACTTATTTTACAGCCTTGTTTAGTCCCTTAAACAGTGTGCACTTATCTGCACAGTATGGCTCCATGCTGCTGCTTTAGCGACAGAATAGATTACATCCGAAAACAACAAGAAACAATTTACACGGTAAATAAGCTATGGAATGTAAATTGAATCGCCTTCACAGTACAGTGCAATCCCACTTCCTCGCCCATACACACGCCTATCACTAGCCGTGAATATGCTAGCACAGTAGTGTATGAATTACATATTGATCCCACAAAGACAAGTACGACTCAGAGAAAGAAAGCACAACACAGCCCTCCGTTTGGGTCACTACAGGCTCAAACAATCCTTTCAGTCACAGCACAACCTTTACACCAGTCATATGGAATCGCCGCTCAAGACAAAGACAACAGGCTGCTATCGGAGCCCGTGGCACCACAATACAGCTTGCAACATGGCACTACGCGGCCACAGCAGCTCCACACAAAAGAAAATGTAGTAGCGGTTTGGTATTATTTAAAATGGGCTAATTAACGATCATGCTGTGTTGTCTAGTCTGTGCACAAGCTCCTGCTGGAAGAGGGAAATACGAAGCAACAGTGGGTAATATCGCAAATTTTGATGTGTTCACACCTTCTCAGTCATTCACACTCACTATCTTAAGAGTGCCATGTGCTGCCAGAGTGTGATATGAAGAGTTGAGAATGGAGTGATACATGTACGCCGCACACCACTCCATCTCCCCTATTCCAGCTCTGTATAGGATTGTGCTATATTGATTTGCTTGTAGAGATGAAGCAAAGAGAAGAAATTCAGTACTCTGGCAGATCAAGAAGCTTCGGTTCGCTTTGAAACCGGACGCACTTCCATTAAAATGAGTCAAGCAAAAAAATAGTATTTGCAATTGCAATGGCTTTTTAGAGACAAAAAAAAATGTATTTCGGTAGTTAATTAAAAAGTGGGTATTAACCAATAATGCGCCCACACCTGTTATAACAATTGGACTACTGCTTACACTGGAGGTGCATGTTTTTCATGTCAGGTTTTTCACAGTAAAAGAGAAGAGCATTTTTTTTTTTGCCAAACCCTGTATCTCCACAAACAAGATGTCACAGCGAAAGCAAACCCAAAAGCTCACACGACCTTTATCCAGGGCTTAAACCAAGTCGCAAATACACTGACTCCCATTGAACAAGTCCTCTGACCTCTTTCGTATGCTAATACTTCTCTGCAACAGGAATTTTGCTCTCATTCGAAACGTCTTACATGCCCAAATAAAACTCAGATTAGCCCCAAAATAAAATGGTAGCTTAATTTAGCAAGAGGATCCTGATACCACAATTCTTACACTCACTACATGCTTTAAATTTCAAGGGGCTGTTTAATAGATGCCAATAGGGGCTTAGGTGAATACATGCTTTGTTATGTATATTGAAGGGAAATAAAAGCTCCTCGTTTCTCTTAGTTTAAATAGTCTTCTTATAGTGTACGTGATCATGGGCACCCAGAATTATTCCTCAATGGAGAATAATCTTTCCAATGTAACAAAAGGCACGAGGGGGGGAGGTTCAGCGCAATGCAAACCTGTTTGAGCTGAACCCCGCCGGAGTCAGAGGGAGCCGAGGACGCGCGCAGTCCCGTAAAGCGCGGCTGGTGCGTAAAAGCCTCTACTTGTGCGTGCGTTGCCTTTGCTGCTGCAGATGCTTTTTGGAAGTGCCAGACGTGAATAATAAATGTCGAGTAAAATTATCAAATTTTCTTGCACTTTGCACTTTTACGCGACTGTTTCATTTTCTCTGCGCGTAAAGACCGGCGTGTGCCCCCCAGCTTCAACTTTAAGTGCCCGAGCTGCTATAATAAAGGACTAAATCGCGTCTCCAGTCATTCCAGTGTGGATTCCTGTGTTGAGGAGCGAGCGGTGCATTTAAAAACTCCAAAAGCGCCCAGTAAAGTTCTTAAAAAAGGAACAGTTAATTGGCCCCTTCGCGTGTTCTGGTTCAAATCACGTCAATACGATGTTGGATTTCTCCCTCGCAAGCCACATTCACACGATTTTTAATAGTTTCCATTCATCCAAAGTCGGCAGTAGCACGTATCAATCCACATCTGGTTATGTTTTGATTAACAATTTTTCAATTAGCAACGCTGCCGGTGGAGTAATTTTAAAAGACTACAAACACGCCTAACATCAATGTAAATCTGGATTTAATTGCATTTAGTGAGAATGCGGTCGTTTACAATGCAACGTGGGCCACTTAACAGCTCATTTCCGAATGTTCCCCGTTATTATTAGTATTACTACAGTCGACCCACAAAGTTGCAGCTCATTTGCGTGAGGAGATCGGTAAAAGTCAGTGCACTCACCGTGTAAGAAAGTTGAGAAACCAAAGCGAGTTGAGATGCAAGTGAAGAAATAGTGCACATTTCAGACAAGAGCCGCGGTCAGTGAAGTCCAGTGCGGCGCAGAGCGGATGAATCAGGCATGATCCCAGCTCGGATGTGGGACACCGGCTTGAGGATTATTATTATTTTTTGGGGTGGGGGGTGGGGTACACTTAAGAGTCGTTTTGTGCCCCTCGCAGTCCGCACGTTTCCCCGCGTCGGACCCACACTTCCATGGCAACACTCAAATAGAAGTCCGTCTATAATTGCGCGCCTCAGCGGCTCTCCATCCACTCTCCCGTGCAAGTGCAACGTGCGCCTCCAGTGCCAGCAGTGACCGCGCACAGTGACTGGACGTGGTCAAGAGAGAGAGGAGATTTTTTTTGTTTTCTTCTTCTTCTTTTCTTTCTTCCTTTCTTCTTCTTCCTCTGGTCAATGCAAAAAAAATGGTCAGTTCTGCCTTTTCCCCCCCGCGCGCCCTTGCCCTTCTTCTGTCCCTCTACGTGCGTAAAGTTAGTTTGGCGATCGCGTGTTGCTCAGAGATGATCCCCGCTCGCTCGCACCGTCCGGCTGAGACACTTGGTGGGAGCAGTGGCTGTTGGAGGGGCTTCCAGTAAACAGCACCGGAGCAGCGGCGGAGCGCGGGGCAGGCTGCCGTCTGCGCGAGCCGTCTGAGCGGAGGCGCGCGCGAAAACCCGGCACGGAGCGGAGGCGCGTCACCCGGACTGGCGAGGAGGACGACGACGGCGCGCGCGTGCGTAGCGTAGCGTCACGCGCAAGTTGCAAGAAAGTCAGTCCAGACCGGTAGATCCACGGCGCAGACTCTGTAAAAGTCACGGTGTGTAATGTCTGGTTATGTGGGTTATCTTTTTCCACTGCTCTGTTTATTCATGCTTTGGCTTTTGTCCCGGGAAGTCCAGCCCATTCAGCCAATGACAAGAGGGTTTTATTCTACTGTAATACTACCAAGCATCAATCAGAATCTACAGACAGACTTTCTTTTTTAACCCTGGCTCTGACTGGCCCCCACAGGATAACACTCCCGCTACCAGCAGCAGCAGCAGCTTGACCAGTGCTGGATGTGTTTTCTCTAAGTATCACCATTGTGAAAGCCACAGTGTAGATTTTCTCTTCTTTTTCTTTTCATTTTTTTTCCTCCAGCCCTCCTCTCCTACATGATTCATGACACCACTCCACATTCAAGGGCACTTTTTGGGCTGCTTCTCCACGTTGACCCTTGCACCAGCTACAGTTTGGGTGCACATTACTCCGCCGCCGTGCACACTCAGTATTCAGGCTTTGATACGGTTCTTTTGTGTTGCTATAGGCTTGTCAGAAGATGCAATGCGCATGTGTGTGTAAGAGTGTGGAATGCAAGTCTTGTCATATTCAATGGAGCCAGAGAAACAGCTGCCTTTTTGTATTTGCATTAGGTGCTCTATCTTTGCATCAGAAAATTGTTTTGCACTTTATGTTTACATCCTATTTGAAGAGTCGGGGAGCATGTTATGATCTGCTCCGAGAAGTTTGTCCAGAATCATTAAAAGAAAAGACGTGGGTACGCACCTGGCTCCAATAAGAACTGCTTTTGCAATGAGAAAAAAAGTAAAGTTGAGTCATGCTTACCAGGTGAAGGTGAACGGTGAAGAGGGGGCAAACTTATGTTTTCATAAGCATAATTTTACATAATAATACAGCCATTTTTTTTTCCATGTACGGGACAAAAAAGAGAAAACAGATGTAATAAAAAGGTCACCCGGTGGCAGGCATCCATATCTTCTGTGGAAATGTTTATTTATAAGCCCCAAAGAGAAACACATGCAGCCTGGAGTGCATAGAATAGATTGGAGGCTGCTTCCTCTTCACATTGTCAACAGAGGGCATCAGACTTTTATTGAGTTTCTGAATGGTAATAATTGAATAGATAGGTAGAGACAAGTGCATGTGAATGGATAATAAACAGCTTGTATTTAGTCATGTGAGTTCTCCATGAATGACCTTGACACGAGCTCGGCTACGATTGGACAGTGTTGAATTTACGGGGCGAAAACACGGATATTTTCAGCACAAAGCAAAAAATAAATAAGGCTAGTTAAAGGTTTAAAAAGATTAAATACGTTAAAATAAAAAAAGGTTTTGACAGACAATTAAAGTAAGATGTTTTTAATACTACTGGGAATAGCTCTCAAGTTTTGGGTTCTTTTCCCAAAATATTTGCACGTGATTGACATTTCCAGCTCACATGACAAGTCACATGACAAGTCACAGGACTGACGCTGACCCTGTCCCAGCCCCGTTACCCACACTCAGATTTGGACACGTTTAAAGGTTCAGCAAATTTGAACAAAACAGTCATCCACGCATTTACCCAGTCGTCCAAAAGAGCAAAAATCTCAAAAGTTAACAAACCTTTTACCTGTTTCTCAAGCAGGGACTCAATAGTTATGAGGGCAGATTGTTTTTGTTGTTTTTTATTAGGTGCTCTATACTTTTAACTATAGCTTAGGATCGCAGATTTAATATATGTAAATGAATGGGCTCAACTACTCCATGTATTCATAACGAAGTATTTCCCATGTTACAAATTTGCGTTGAATTAATCATCTTTGCTGTTAAAATCTTTGAACTTCACACAGCTCCTGCCTCTCTGTCTGTCCGTCCGCTCGCTCCTCAGTTTAGTCACTGGCGTCTCCTTGGATATCAGACTCGGAGCACAGTTATAATCAAAGAGGCTCTTGTCCATAAAGCCAAGACTCAAGTTAATATTTATGTAGCTAAGGGTAACTAGGCTTCTCTGACCTCAATGCTGAAGCCCTGAGACAATCGGACCAAGAGAACGAGGAGCTCACAGATTAGAGACATTATTTATGAGGGTTTTTTTCCCCCTCCAGATCAGGCAGTTTTTATATTCATTCATAATAAAAGACATAATTCATCACATCGACGCATTTTTCTTGTGAATGATTAACTTAACCAAAGTGTAAGAAAGGTCAATGTCTCCTGTTAAAGCAGATCTAAAGCAGTCAATTCACACAAACAATTCACTGAAATGGAAATGAATTGTACACCACACTCAAAATATAATATGCGTTTCCATTCAACCTGAAAAAGTAATTACATTTGAAGAATGATTTATATTTTATCTGTTTAATTGTTTCAAATTGACCTCTTGTGGATGTCATGAAGCATTCCAATAAAAGAAAACAATCTATAACAATGATATAAAGCAGAGCTGTGTGTAAAACCTTCCTTTTATTTCCTGACATGTTCCAGGGACGAATTACTTCTGAAAGAAACATGTATGTGCTTCATAACCTGCTGTATCTGTACAATTCATACTTACTCATTTCACTGAATTCCGTTTCCACTTGACTCGACAGACATGACTTGCCTTTAAAACACCTTCCGATTTTTTCGTTCTCATGTGTTTGACGACTCTTAAGCTGATTTTTGGTGTTAAATATAGTAATAATGGAGGGGATTTCACCAGGCTGCACCTGACCTAAAATCAATATGAGCAAATACAGTCTTAAGCCTCTTCAAATCAATAGTCTCCTCTTTGTCTCAGTTCCTTTTCTTTTACTACAGGCCTAGAAAAGAAAGCCACACTCACTCCAGTCAAATAGTCCCTTAATATTCTGCACCATGTCACCCAGTCAAATATGATCAAATCAGCGTGCTCTCACATTGCTGTTATTTAATCCCTCCGTCTGCCCAAAGACTGCCCTCCTCAGGCCTCTTTAAGGAGAAGGGCGCAGAACTCATAATTGACCCAGCAGACAGGAAGCAATTAAAAATAAGTCAAACACATGAGGGGCTTTGAGATCCAAATTGAAAAAAGAGGCAGGTCTGCTCGGCTGTGGCCACTCCGGCCTGTGGCTTGCACAACTGTCAAATAAGTTGACTATGAAAAGACCACATAGTGTAAACAAGTCATTTGGAGGGAGCCGTGTCCGTGAGTAAACTCTGAAGATGAACTATGTTTGTGATGAGGGTTAGGTTTGTTGGAGGGCCGCCTGCTCTTACTCTGCAGTGTGATGTATGACACATGTGTCACCTCTAACAAGTGAGAGACGCAGCAGACATAGGTGAGGAGTCTCCATTCACATGTTTGCTATGGAAACTTAGCCAAGTGGAAACAGATGTGTCTCACTGGTGACCTATAAAAAATGATGTATGCTCTCCAGTAATATGGTTCAGCAGAGGCCGGCACTTCCAATTTGCTTCACTATGTCGTTCTTTACCCTCCCTATACATGTGGACATGCTTATCAAACACTATGATTTCTGTCTAAATGCTACTTTGAATGTGAAACTCTTTGGAATTCAGCTTTGTGCAGCCTAACATCCCCTTTGTTATACCATCACGATGCAATTTACACAACTAAATCATATAGAATCGTACAGAATCATACAGAAGAATGAAACACAATCTTGTCATTTAAACTTCATTCTTCGCAGTCACAACTGAAAACCACGTTGTGTTGTGTGAGAACTCATGCTGGTTGCAACCTTAATTTACATACAGCTTTGGTAAGGCAAGGCAAGGCAAGGCAAGTTTATTTGTAGAGCACATTTCATACACAAGGCAATTCAAAGTGCTTCACACAGCAGGAAAAATGCATTCAAATCACAAAGAAATTACAGAAACAGAAATACAATAAAATTAACTGAATAGAAAATTATCAATCCAACTGATTGTCTAAACTAATAAAATCACAAACAAAAGAGAAGAGTGCAAAGAAAAAATCCCTTCAGTCATATGCGCAGCTAAACAAAACTGTTTTTAGCTTAGATTTGAACATTGTCAGAGTAGAAGCCTGTCTCACATCTTCAGGAAGACTGTTCCAGATTTTAGCTGCATAAAACTGAAACGCAGATTCCCCATGTTTTGTCCTGACTCTGGGCACCAGCAGGAGGCCGGTCCATGTTTTGTCCTGACTCTGGGCACCAGCAGGAGGCCGGTCCCTGAGGTCCTCAGAGTCCGAGATGGTTCATATGGCACTAACATATCCAAGATGTACTTTGGTGCTAGGCCATGGAGAGACTTGTACACAAGCAGAGCTGCTTTAAAGTCTATTCTCTGAGCCACAGGAGCCAGTGCAGAGACCTGAGAACAGGACTAATGTGATCATACTTCCTGGTTCTAGTCAGGACCCGAGCAGCAGCGTTCTAGATGTACTGCAGCTGTTTTACAACTCGTTTGGAGAGACCAGTGAGCAGGCCGTTACAGTAGTCTAATCTACTGGAGACAAACGCATGGATAAGTCTCTCTAAATCTGGTTTTGACACTATATTTTTGATTTTGGCAATGTTTTTTAGATGGTAAAAAGCTGCTGATGTTATTGATTTGACGTGGCTATTAAAGTTCAAGTCTGAGTCCATTATTACCCCCATATTTCTAATTTGGTTTGTAGGTTTTAGAGCGAGACTCTGGAGGTGACTGCTAACATTTTCTCTTTGTTTCTGTGGGCCAAAAACGATTATTTCAGTCTTGTCTGAGTTCAGCTGGAGAAAGTTGTTTTGCATCCACAAACTGATCTGTTGGATGCAGTGACAGAGTGAATCTACTGGTCCATATTCACCTGCCGACAGTGAAACATAGATCTGAGTGTCGTCTGCATAATTGTGATAGGACACATTTTCACTGCGTATCAACTGACCTAACGGCAGCATGTAGAGGTTGAACAGAAGGGGACCCAGGACTGACCCTTGGGGCACTCCACAGGTCAGGGTCATGTGGTCTGAGACACAGCTACCAATTTCAACAAAGTACTTCCTGTCTTCCAGATAGGACCTTAACCAGTTTAGGGCAGTGCCAGTGATGCCCACCCAGTCCTCTAGTCTCTGTAAGAGGATCCCATGATCGACAGTGTCAAAAGCAGCACTCAGATCTAACAGAATTAAGACTGAGGCTTTGTCCGTGTCAGTGTTCAGGCGGATGTCATTTGTCACATTGACAAGAGCAGTCTCAGTGCTGTGATGAGATCTAAAACCTGACTGAAAAACATCAAATGAGTTGTTTATTAAGAGGAAATCTGTGAGCTGTTGGTAAACAACCTTTTCAAGGACTTTGCCCCAAAATGGCAGATTAGAGATGGGCCGGTAATTACTCAGTACTGCGGCATCAAGACCGCAGTTTTCAAAGACATCGGGAATGTTCCAGATTGAAGCGACATGTTAACTATGTGAGTGAATGGTGCTAACAAACTGTTCAGCACAGACTTTAGAAATCTGGTGGGTAACACATCGAGGCAGCATGTAGATGAACTCAGACTGGTGATGATCTCATGGACAGTTTTGTCAGTTACTGGTGCAAAGTGAGTTAGCTCTAAGTGTCTTGGTGGTTTTAGGGTAATTTTTTGCATTGTGGGATTTATAGCATTTTTAATGCCCTGAACTTTGTCATTAAAGAATAATGCAAACTCATTACACTTGGATGTGGAAATGAGTTCTAACGGCAGCTGAGCTGGAGGGTTTGTTAATCTGTTTACTGTGGCAAACAGGACACGCGAGTTGTTACTGCAGCTTCCAATTATTTCAGAAAAATATCTTTCCCTAGTTCTACATAAGATCAGGTTGTACATGTTCAGCTTTTCTTTGTAAATCTCTTTTTGAACCTGGAGCTTTGACTTGCGCCATTTCCGTTCGGCCCTGCGGCACTCCCTTTTCTGTGCCCTGACCGAATCATCATTTCTCCACGGCGCCTTCTGCTTATTTTTAACCATTTTAGCCTTTATAGGGGCGATGGTGTCCAGAACATTCAAAACACTAGATGTAACAGAGTTCAACAAATCATTTACATTAGAACATGAGACATTTTCAAAGTTTATCATTTTCATAAACAGTGCACCTGTGCCATCACTTATGTGTCTCCTCTGAACAACTGCAGTTAGTAACTGGTAAGTTTTTTATGTCAGATGCCCTTCCAAATCCTTTATCCAGGCCTGGGACTGGCACAACATACAAGTCCTGATACATTTTAATCATCACAATTTCACAACGCGAACAGTTCTGGTTTGAATGTGGAGCTGTTTTCCAACACAAAGACCATACGTAGTTTGGAAATGCACAAAAGACATTGTAATGAGCAGATGGAGAGCCGAAGTCATTTATGATCGCTCCACACTGGAAACTAAAGGTTTTCTGTCAACCGCACACTTACCACCACTATCATCTATCACAATGATTCATTATAATTCACAGAAACAACAATGTTCCGCAGCACATCTGGGAGGCTTTCTGAGGCTTTCAAGGAAACTCCGAAATAATAAACTAATTCATTTTCTGTGTTGTTATTCGTCTGCTGTCTCGCTCAAGCGTTGTATCCAAACTTTCCACTGCACTGGGAATAAGTTTACATGTTCAGCCGTGTTCCTGCAAATGCTTCTGTTATGATTTATGTTCATCCATGACTTTGAATATATTACTAATACCTGTAAATGATTGCTTTATACATGCCTTACAAATTAACTGAGAAGAAATTCCAATATTTGCAATTAGTTCTCCATAGTGTACTTGGAAAGCATTTTAACCAAAGGAGATCCTAAATATGTTTTGCTAAAATTGTAACACTTCACTGATAAATGTTCTGGTCCGTCCTTTGCTTTTCCAGAACCTTGATTTCCAACCAGTGTGCAAAGGAACACTTGTGATTCCATTCTGCGGAGCCCAGAGCTAACGAAAAAATACAGCAAAACAATCACTATTGCCAAATTGAACGAATCAGACAGGGAATTGGACAATATTTCCCAAATAATATACAACATTTTTTACTAAAAGGTGTGTTTTGGTGATGTTGGTGAATGCCGCGGAATATTTTAGGCCAAAAAAGTGTCATTTGTAAAATTAGAAAAACACTGCTTGAGATACTTTTGACCCTGAATTGATTTACTGCTATTGAATTTTTTTTTTTTCAGTGGCTTGTTTAACATTTTTTTACATATAAATGAATGACTTATAACTTGTACTTTTCAGAGTACTTTCCAGACACAATACTTTGATAATATATTGATCAAAAGTCCCTCTCTGAGTATGTTTACAAGTGACAAATGATTTCTGACAATAATTTTAACATTTGCAGTTCTTGCTCCACACAAAGTTGTCTATATCATTTGTTTTTCTCATTTTCTGTTTTGAAAATACAATATTTTGAACATTAATGTCCAGTTACTCATACCTGTCAGTAGTAGTTTCCCCCAAAAACCTGTTTACTCTTTTTACTCTCATTTATATAACTACTAAATGAATTTGACTTCTACTTGGGTAATATTAAAGAAGCAATATTAAATACTTATATGAGCAGAATCTTTGGCTTCTTAACCCACTTCTTATTTTTATTTTCCTACGTATGATGTAGAAATATTGTCCTAGGAAACAACAGTAAAATGAACTGTAAACCAAAAGCCAATTGTACAGTGAATGTGATGAACAAAGGGCAGAGCAAACAGAGGTGGAGAAAGCCCCACCTGGACGGACAATAATAGAAATCAACTTTATTAGTGAAGTGTGGCGTGGATTATCTGCCCGTGCTAATGCCCTGCTGCGTGAGAGCCAGGCGCCTTCTATTGTTCTCCATAATGAAGAGCAAACACATGACCTCCACCGTCCCACAGAGGTCAATAATCTTTCACAATAATTGCCTCAAATTTTAATTGAAGCAAAATCTCACTTAGGCATTCATCGTTACAGACGGATGTTCCTCTCTTCCATTTGCGATTAATTCAACTAATTTAAAAGTAACTGCTTTGTGCAAGTATAAAAGAACACAATTATAAGTTTTAAATACATATAGCCTATTTCCATAAAACATTTGGAAAAAACAAGCTGCTCACCAGGGCATAAAAACACTCCAAATTGTCATGGTAAAAGATGCTGTGCAACATCCACATTTTAACCTTTGCTCCAATTTAATATTAATAGTCTCATGCTTATTATATATATATATATATATATATATATATATATATATATATATATATATATATATATATATATATATATATATAGTAATCTTTATGTATCAATCGGAAAAAAACAAATAGAATTGTAAAAAAAAAGAAGATTGTAGACTCTGTTTCACCTGAAATGCACGAGTCAATGCATAATATAAAGAAATATAAAAAAGACATGAAGACATTAAAGTGAAGGATTTATTTAAGTGCTAACCAAACCTTTTAGTCAATTACAGTCAGTTTCCAGTTTGAGTTGCCATGAATACACAAAAACCATTGAAATCCATAAAGAGACTTGTTACTGAATAATTTGACAGGCTGGTGGTTAATTATAACTGACAAACTAAAGCCTTGCTAAGATTTTGTAACTGCTTCATCAATGTTGGCCTTTGGCGTTTATTAAGCGTTTGGGTCAGACTAATGAAAAATAAAAGGGTAAAAACTACATGTGTGCCTGTCTATTGAGTTTCCAACATTAAACTTTGACCCGCTCACATTGGATTCTTGCCAGAGCCCTCGGTTTACAAACTGTGTGGGTGTTTTGTACAAATTTGGCTCAGAGAAGGAAAATAGAATATTCTTTGCATAAATACCACCTGCATGAGACTGACAAATTCCTCATGTTTTCTGCAAGTGAAACAAAGTGAGAAAAAAAACAGATGATAATAAAGCTTGAGATTTATTATTCCTTATCAATTAATTTGGACAGGAGCAATGGCTCTCAAAGGCATGGGGACAATCACGGTAAATTGAACTTATCTTATCCTGTTACATCATGGTGTCCTACTTTGAGAGAGTTGGGTTTGGAGGAAGGTCGTGGTGTCGAAAACACCCAGAAGGGAAATGTTTAAAAGGAAAAAAATAAGTAAAATACACTTTTAGAAATAAAGTGTGAAATTTGTACCTTAAAGGGTGCAATGGCTCGTCACTGGGGCATCACCCTCAAGGGCACACCGGATGGACCCCTAATAGAGGGTAACATTTTGCACCCTTTGAGAGGGAATTGTACAATTTTGTTGCACAACTTGTATGTGTAATGACAATTTTATTAACATTGTCAAGCCAATCCTAAAGAAATAATAATAAGGTTGAAGTAATATCACCTAATATCACATAAAAAAACGACTCAAGTAAGAGTATTAAAGTACCACCTTGATTTTTTTTATGCAAAAAGTAGTGGTGAGAGTAAAAAGAGACGGACAGATTTTGAGAACCATTAAAATTAGAAAAATGTAAAAAGACATTTTGCAGATTTTTCGTCATCAGAAGCAATTTTCCGGATAATTTTTCTGATTTTGTCTGAAGAGAACACAAAGCAGTTAGGCCAAATGTCCCCATAAACAAGCTAAAATAATCATGAAAATAAAACTCAGCAGATCAAAAACATCAAAAGTCAAAAGTCAAAGGTTTTCACTGTAAAGTAAACATAACTGTTTTACTTTCCACCCATGTTTGGCTTGGACAATCTTTCTAAAAACAGTGAATCTCCCTCAGAGTTATGTACACGGGTTTAAACATGACAACTGTCGGCACGGTGTTTGGAATGGGAAAAAGTCCTCAAACCGTTGAATATAACAAGATGCTGAAACCCACGAACAGGCCTTAACCTCCATCTGAAATTATTATATGATCAAATTATATAACGTGAACGCAATCTGTCGGATGCACTGGATGTTTTGGGCCCCCAATAGAACATAGCATCAAGATAAATACAATTTCTGTGTTGTGTGGTTGGTATTCTTGAGCGGAAAATACAGACAGGGAGATGATTGCATTTTGATTTTATTTACATTTCGCACAGTTTCTTGACTCTTCTAAAAATTGGCTCTGCAAATAGATTCCTGTAAAACCCGCACAAACAGGAGGTAAAACTGTTCCAGAGGCTGCAGTAAATGGGACGAGGCAGCGCACAGTGGCTGATCCATATTTCAGATGGGAGCGATAGGGCTGCCATGTTTAACCTAACACAGGGATGTTTGATTAACCGTCTTAATCATTTCCCATCTGCACTGTGCCCATGTCTGCCTTTTGATTAAATTCCAACTAGTCTTGCATTGTTCATCATGTGTACTTGTCTAATAATTGACTGCTTGCAGGCAAAAAAAAAAAAAAAAGGGAGGCTGCTATGCTACGCCCTTCAATCAGGATGAGAAAGTGCTTTAATATGATGTCAGTCACTTTGCATGGCGTGTCCACGACATGAGAGACGATAACTGGCACTTCATACAACCTGCGCGTTATCTGCTGCAGCTGCTAACTGGCTTTTCCTTATCGTGTGAGGACGAGCCCACGAGCAAATATTGTATCAAATGCATAGTGAACGTGAAAGTGATAGAATGCAGCCAATTATTCAGAAAGCTGCCACAAATCACGCATAGAATAAAGAAGGAAACTGAAGGTGAAGGTGTTGTTTTGCCTGGAAAGTTATTAAAGATATTAAAGTTATCTATCTCCATAAAGACAAGCCGATCACGCTAAAATACAGGTCATATCCGTGGAGAGGCGTGGTATTATTCAGAGACAAAAACACTTGTAATTGATTCAATGTGAGATGGATACAATCTCATATTGTGGAACATTCCAGGCCAATAAGAATATCTCCATGGAGACAAGCAGGTTGAATATCCTCACTATAAATGTTACATAGTGCACCTTTTATAACAAACAAACAATAACATAAAATCATAAAAAACTAACATTCAAAATCAGATTTGTTGCTTGTCTTTACATATTTAAATCAATTACCAATAATTCATTTCATATTATCACATTTTTATCAACCAATATACAAACTGGGGCTAAACCTGGACTTGAGGACTAACCCAGGACTAGAACAGAACCAAACCAGGATCAACTACAATGTGTGCTACATCTCCTACTATTTATCTCGATAGTTTAAAATACAGATGTAAATACAACTGCCATACACACAGCCAAACATAATCTTTGTCTCTATCTGGGTTTGAAATTGCTTCATCACTGCTGAACATCAAATCACGTTGTGTGTCAGTGTTCAGTGCAGCTCCGACCCGCGGGGATAATGACGGCTGACTTAAATGACAGCCACATGCTGGGTCATACCTGGGGTTAAGGGGCTTTGAATGCAGGCTCTTTAGCATCATCTCTTCTCTAGGCATTTTAATGCATTCATGTTTGTATAGTTCTTAATAAAGGAGCACCACTTTGTATGCATATGTGCCGCCCGACACGTCCCCTCTTCAATAGGCATGAACACTCGACATGATTAGCCTTGGGATGCACTGTAACTGCGAGCAACAAAATAAGATTTATGTATAAGTATAAGGGTGTGCAAGATGTTCCACACAATACTGAAGGGTCTCCCAGACTAAATGAAAAATGGAACAATGTGTAATTTTTAAGTATCTACAAGAGGAAAGCCCAAATCTTTTTCCTTGGCGGGTTGAAATTAATGCGTATCAGCAGGTCCAGGGCCAGGCGTAATGAGGGTTGGCACAAAGAGATTAATGATTGAATTTACTTCAGATATTGAGAAATACTGGATTGGCATTAATGTGATGGTCTCTACGGTCTAAAATTGAATTGTGTTCACTTTGGGCACCCGAGATTTAGAACAGCACTTATAAGATGCAAAGAAACCGGCTCTCAATGACTCAAGGACGAGAACATAAAGTGTTCTCGTCCTTGAGTCAATGAGAGCAGGTTTCTAAAGCCACAAACAAGTGCATGATATAACATATATTCAAGCCCTCCAGCTTCCTGATATATGCAATATTTTGAGAATTGTTCACATTCATAAGAAATTAACATATTCTGTGTCAATAACAACAGTCCTAATTCCTCATCATTCTGAAACTCCTAGATAAGAACAGTATGTACATGAAAAAGTATGTAATTTTTTGCTTAAGCTCTGATAAGAAAAAAAAAATGGTTTGGAAGGTGTGCAAGCAGCTCATGCATCTCCTCTGAAACAGACAGGAGCCTCAATCTCATAGTGAACCGACAAAACTTTTACTACATATATTTATGACACAACAGTGTTTTAGTCCTGCCTCTGCTCATTGGTCATCTTAATTCCATTCACAATAAGCCAAGAAGCAGAGCTCTTGCAGTGTGTGGGTGTCCTCGGTAAATGATCAGTGTGATCCTACAGGTCACTGCTTTATAATAGTAAAGATAAGCCCTTTGGAAATTGGGTTCAGCAGCTTTCCCACAAACGTCTGCAGAGTACCAAAAGCTCAACCCTACTACATTCTTGTGTGTCTTACCATTAAGTCCCCGTGAATACCTTGGCGACACTGTGGTCATGTGGTCAATGAGGAGGCCTGGGACACACTCATTAAGTCACAGCTGTTGGATCAGGGACAATGGCACCAGGAACTCTTCCCAAACCCCAATATTCAAAGTTCAGACCTAATTTGGGTACGCAGATAATTGTGTGGCAACTTGTAATACTTTTTAATTACTGAGATGCATAAGAAGCTTAATCCTTTTTGGAGAATATGTTTGTTAAATATACACTCTAACCTTTTATTTGTGTTGTGCATAAGAAAAAATGCATTCTAATGAGGTTTAATGCTAATTGTTGTTGCTTAAGTGTTATTATCAAAAGCTAGAACTATTTGAGGAGCACAGTTCTCACACCACTCTCAGAGAGTTGTCGTTTAGCAGCACAACACCATGCACCCATGTGTCAGCATTTCTTTTATAGCATCTGAATTATGTTTTAACAGGTCTAAGCTAAATGTCCCACTGTTTAAAACCACAGCTCGATACTCAACGAATATCATCCCCAAACTTTTATTTTCACCACTCACTTTGTTTTCTGGCCTTTAGTTTCACTATATTGTTATAATTTTATATTTACTGTGTAAATTAGGGCTGGGATTCACAGGGTCCCTCACAGTTCAAAACAAGACAAGGCTCACAATACGATAATGTCACATTTTTATACGATAATCGATATATCACGACAACAGCAACAGAATTTCTTAAATACATTTTAATTGTAAAAACAGAAAATATGTCAAATGTTTTGTATTCAATTTAATATTGTAAAATGTACAAAAATCAATGCTCATGTTTATACATCAATACAGCAGCCCACAATATTGATACTGTATATATGTTATATACTGATATTTTGACATTTTCGCACACCCTTAAGATTAATTATGAACAACAGTAGTCTTTCTGAATAGATCTATGTATCATTAATGACTATTTCCAAATTAGGATGACCTCATTAAAGCCAGACTCCATGTGTGAAAGTGTTGAAATCCAGTGTGAAAAGTAACCCCAGTGGTCTCTAGTTTCCTACTGTGATGTCAGAGCTGTGCAAATCCACTCAATCCCACAGATCATGTCTGCCCACTGTGAGGGAAGTAACTCCTCAATCCACTGACCTCTCATGGGCCGGGGATCTCCGGACAATAACCCCAGCCTCTGTGCACACAGCCGTCCCCCGCTGGTGCAGCCCTGCTACTACACACAAAACACTGAGGGACAAGATTGGATTAGAGAGGCATCTGACTGTGAGGGGAAGCCTGGGCTCACCACCTCTCCTGCTTCTCATGTAAATGCCTAAATTCCCCACAATGGAATAAATACAATGTGGTAATAGATGGCTTTGTCTGCCAATTAAAATGCATTGATTGGAGATCCCTTTTATGTCTAAAAACCGATGGATGTTAAGGTTTTACCGATGGCAACAAGTGGTAGGAAGGAGCGAAGGAACGGAGAGGATGCTGGTGTTGACAGTTCACCAATACTCTGAAGTCAACAATCCTGCACAATCTGGTTTTAAAATACATATTCTTGTTATTTTCGATCTATTTTATTAATATCTATGTTGTTGTTGTTGTTGTTTTTTTACCTTGTAGCACTCTGAGAATGGTCTCCCAATGTAGAGGGCACTGTAAATATAATTGTACCATTAGTTGTGGTAATATAGCTGGGAAACAAATGCAGATTGAAGTATTGTAGGTATAGGTGTATTTTAAAGGATATATATTGTGCTTTTTACAGGCATAAGTAGATCATCATTTAACTTTTTGTTCATTGTAAAACACATTATCGATCTACATTATCAAGTACATCAACTTCCTATTCAAAACTGCTGAACTGGTAAGCTCCTCCTCTTCATAATGACATTTCACCGTAACAAGCAGCGTGTTGTCATTTAAATGTTTTTTTTATTTTTGGCTGCATGTCTTAATAATCACAACTAAGTACACGGATGTGGGCGGGGATTGGAGGAAGGTGAAAACAGGAATTTTCTCAGGATTACTCAAACATGCAGGAATCAAAATACAACTTTGAGTAAGATAATGATGAGTAAATACTGTTGTAAAAAAGGTTATTAAAGTTGATTTTGCATAATATGTCGCCTTTAAACGAGTGATTCTAATACGATTTGCTACAGACAAACAAGTCTATTGAAGCGTATTCAAGAAAAGTAAAAACTATTTTTTTTTAAACTTTCTATGTTAATGAAGTAATAACAGTATCAACTACTTTGAAATGAAATTAGGTTTTTACTTTTATTTTATTTTAGCGTATTGAGTATTATTTTGGGTTCAGACCAGGATTACGCACCAAGACAGTCTTATGTTAATGCAAAAATCAAGATGGAGAACATTCCACGCACTTTGTCCAAAAATGCAGGAAAATATTGAGGTCATGACATAGTAAGTGGTATTCCCTATGTGCTTGGCTTTGTGTGTGGATTTTATCTGTTCCAAAGTCGGTGCTGTTTGCTTTGGAAGTCACATGGTAGGATTCCGGAAGCTGGCCCGCCACCGTCATGAAATCCTAAACTGTAGCAACACAGTTTGTACATTTATGTTAGTGGCACAACGACAACCTCACCCAGAGCTGCTAAAACACAGCTGCGTGTGAAAGTGTGAATTCTCATTAATATGGCATTAATATAGTGTTAAGTGTGTTTGGAAATGCAGCCAAGTATTCATCTCGTACAATGCCAAAACACGCACAATTCAATCTCTATATGTAACAGGAGCTAAAACAAAACAGTGACTTCTTATTTTGGAGCTATTGAGGAAAACCAGCTAATCATCTAATAATATAGGATAATATAATATAGGATTTTTTATCAAGTCATCAAGGTTTCATTATAACGGTTTCACAAAGATCTCCCAATTGGCAGATGATTTCATGGCTGATTTAGAAAGAATAATTCATTATAACATTTTAATTAAAAAAATGTTAAAACATTCGGGACTAAACCTTTATAATTATCTTTTTTTAATGTTGAGGCAATGCAAATTGTTTATATTTTAATTTATTAAAAGTGCATATTTTTCCTAAATGTCTGACTAAAATGAGCTCCAATTTAAGAGTTTCTGATCCATCCTTTATTCTGCTGGAACTGAGTAGTTTGGCTTCTATTGTCTGATGTACTCAGAGGAATATCAGATTCTAAATCCAGTCTGGATTAAATATACCAGAAAGGTGGAGTGAAGCTGGTGTCAAGGGGTCTGATTGATACTAGTTTGGGAATTTTTTGGGTTTTGAGAATGTAAAAGTTGAAGCCATATCCACAAAAAAAATATTTGTAGGGACTAGTAATTGAGTTTAAAAAGATATATAATCCATCTATATAATCCATATAAAATCCATATAAAAGGCCTATTCATTTTTTTGGGTGAATTATAGTGTAGTATTTTATTTGTGGGTTTGAAGCTTCTTCCCAGAATTATTGATTTAACTGGAAATACAGTATAAAAAGGCCCACCTTTATTTATTAATAATTAATAAACAAAGGTTGATAATTAATAATTATCAACCTTTAAGAAAGAGCATTTTCAAGAGATTTTTTTAAAGAGCAAGAAGCAAATGAGAATGCACTATTTCCATTCTTGTCATTGCATGGATTCAGTTGTCCTAAAGCAGTGGTGTCCAAACTTTTTTCACCAAGGGCCGCAATTTGAAACTTAAACGGGGCAAAAGGCCACAAACAACTTGACAATGTCCAATTTGTTGAATGACAAAGTGAATCATTTGAAATTTTGCATTTGACGTAATTGCGATGAGCCTCCACACCTTTAAGGAGACCTAGAATATTAATATTAGGTTGGTATAACATCAATATGCCTGAATTTTCCCAATTTCACAGTAAAAAGTACTACTATTTGTTGTTCGGGCCAACATAGCAGGAAGCTGGAGGGCCAACAAAAATTGGTTTAAGGGCCGCATTTGGCCCCAGGGCCATAGTTTGGACATGCCTGTCCTAAAGCACCTGAAAGGTGCCTGGTGCTGTCTTACAAATGAGAGTGTGCGAGTTCATGGCTCCTGCCCATCTTCACATGACCCTTCGTCACTCAAAACCTCGGCGGTCTGCTCATAATCAGCTCCACCTGGATTCTATCTGCACCAGTCAGCCCAGTGGTCTGTGCGAGCCAAACCTAATTAAAGTTAGCAGTGTCACGTGTAATTATCGCTACAAAGTCTGGCCCTTGTCCTAGCTGTGTGTTCAAAATCAACACCATGGTTTTTGTTTTGCCCGTTTACAGCCAGTTTGAATTGACATTGCCCATAGGCAACTTTGGCAAAGATTTATTTTTTGAGGTTCAAAAGTTTTTGCTCAGAATTTTAACCAAAACACTCTGCAGCTGTTGAAAAAGCACAACTAAGTATTTTAGTTTAACATAAAGGCAGATCTATTTCAGTCAGTTATGATGTTTTTTCCCGTCACAAACTAAATTAGGACCGTTTTCATTCAAGTACTACAATTAGGATGAGACTAGGTATGAAGATTTGAATTCACAGATTTTATTTTGTCAGTGAATAGTAATAAAAATAATAATGATAACAGTAAAAAGCATAGACAATGTTAAAATAAGGACATACAAAATGTATATGATATGGTCTAATTTAGAATAGAATAGCTTTATTGTTTACCGAGGTAGAACATCATCTTCGGCTCACCACATAAAACATAAAACACAAATAGAAGCAGTAGTACACGATTTGAAAAAGTAAACTGAAGTATAAAGATACTAACATTTCTATTGAATATCAAGTCCTGTCCTTAATATCAAAATCAAGTGTAGCATTTCAATATTGTGACAAAACTATAGGTGACATACAGAACAAATTCAGAACAAAGAAATTAATGTTGGGGTCAGAAAGTATCCAAAACCACACCACATTTTCTTACAATTCGAGGTCACTGTGATCAAAACACACAAGGATATCATAGGCTCATCTAATAATGGAAAATCTAGTTTTCTTCACATATGTTCGCGCACGCTAAAAGCTTATGTAAATCCTCATAAAGTTGCAGTTTATTTAGATTAAGTCTGAATATGATAAGACATCACTGGAGAGGTTTCCAGTCAGCTGCTGCGGTTAAGCCTGGTGCCATGTATTGGTTAAGCTGGTGGTAGACCATCTCAAATTTGGCCCTTGGTGTCAGATAAGCGAGAGTCGTGGCCCTCTTCCTCCGGCGCACAGTGCTAGGCTCTATCTAAACACCACCCCACAGCTGTCCCCTCCTATGGGACACTGCGAAGGCCAACTGTGCTGCCACCGAAATGAGCCGCTAATCCCAGTACAGGCTCCCAAGCATATTATAATGCATACAGCCATGGCTCCATCAAGCCCAGTGTACACAAGGCCTATCAATCTTTGAGCAGTGTCAGTCCCTTTGAGTGCCCTGGCAATGTTTACTCGCGGAAAGGTAAGAAATGATTGAGGAAACGTCCCCCTTGACCTTAGTAATAGTCATGCACTGTGCACTTTTGAAGAGCAATGCCTACTGGTCACAGCAGTGTTTAGCAGAGGCGCTCTCCTTCATTACTGGAGCGCATGTATACAAGTAAATGAGAGCGAGCAGGGATGGAGAAGAGGTCAAGGCCTCGGAGACTCAGGGGAGTGACAATAAAAACACTCATCACCTTATACTTCAGCAGCTTCTATCTCCCAGTGCCTTCCACGCCTTCACTGGTTTGGAGAAGACACCAACTATAATGGACAAAACCTCCTCAGTTTCATACTTTCAGTCCATTAATGGGAAATATTTGGATGAAGGGGAGGGACACTGAATTTTCACAGAATATATAGTGTTATAATATCAAATAAATATAATATAATACAATGAAATTTATGTATGAAAAAAGAAAGAAAGATAGTTAATGTGTCTGGATAGTTTTTTAGGGTGAGTGAGGGATTACACAGAGCAAACGACATCACCAAACAAGGATAGCATTAGCTCACTCACTCAAGCTGGAGTGGTCAAATTGCTAAAATAAAAAGAGATTTGCTCCAAAATGTTAAGTGAGTTCCTCAAATGTGTTTGGAATAATTTGGAAACTAAAAAAAAATCAATTTCAGTCACGTTCTCCAGCAAATCAGGAGCACTTTTCTCCCCTAGTGATACATCCCACAAAACCTATTATTGACCTGTGAGTGCAAAACAGTTAGAGGTCAGACATGGCTTGGCCCAATATTGACTCATGATATTGTAATTGGTGAGCCTTTGTTTGAATTGGTTATTATTCTGTTACGAAATGCATCGCATTTTCAACAAGGAGCCCTGATTTTAGTCCTCCAAATGAAATGTGAAATATTCATCAGTGAGACGGGGCCAGTTTTAAAATGATGTGATCAAACGGGTGTTGTTGGATGCAGAGTGCACACAGCTGTTGCTTTGTTAGCAAGGGAAAATCTGATCTCTCGTGAGGAGTCCAAATGGAAGTCGACTATCCAGTGGTCTCTCAAGCTTAAGCAACATTGGAGGGACACTTGCCAAAGTATATTAGAAAAAAGCCTTTCAGGGTAAGTGCATATTGTTTCTTTTTTCCTAGAAAAGCATGGACATGATTACAGAACCCGTTTGAGCAGAGAGTAAGGTACATTTCAGTGTGGGAAAAAAATAATTTACATGACCCAGCATAAGTAAGTAATAAGACCTTGTAAAACATCACATTCACTCATTCTCTTCACTGTAAAGCTGCGTAAGTGTAGAGAATGTAGAGAATTACAACTGCCTTGAATTCCTCAAATACAGGTCTTAAAGGGTAAGAACTCTAATACAAGGTATTACACATTGCACAGTTTTGCTTCAGCAATCCATATTTACACGAGACGAGTTATTAGGAAAATGTAATCATTTTCAGACTTGGGGCCAAGTATTCATAGTCTTGTGAGCATCTGGCCAAATTGTGTGGGACAATTGTGCATGTAATCAGCAATTAGACTAATGACCATGCTGAAATACGTTGGTGTAGAGTTTGGCATGTGTTGGGAGAGTGGGGGGGGTGTCAGGGTCCCTCGGTGAAGCCTTGTCATCAGGAGCTCTTGTTTCAGAGCTCAGGTGGATCTCTGAAGGGCTCTGCTTCCACACAGTGTTTCAGAGGTCACACCCATTCACCTGCCGGATACTCATTTCATCTGCACCTCATTCTACCAGTCCTCATCTCAAGCTGTGGTCATTTCCCAACAGACTGTAGCTATAAAGGTTATGTTTCGCCATAGTTCACGCCTTTATTATTAAAATGTTATTATTTTATTTTACCGGGCAAAACATTAACAATCACCCAATTAAAATAAGTATGTATGTAATTGTATGTAACACTTTACAAGGGAGACAAAGTGCTACATAATTCAGGTCTTATTTATCATTACACAACTGCCCTGGAGCTGATTAACAGAAAAACCGCTGCCAATCTGCAAATTACAAATTTTGGCCAAGTGTGATGTAAGACTTACTTATCATGGGGAAAATCTCACAGTGTGACGGGGACAGCGCCTGAACTTAGAACCATTGAACAACCAGAGCTGATGCAATCGCTATCAAGCAGCAGTCATCAACAGCGCCATCCCCATTTCTCTTTCATTTACCAACTTTTTACAAATGCAGACAGTGCTAGCCTCTGCTAAGCAATACAACTACAGCGTATGTGGGTTCTCTTACCATTTTGAATTCCTTTTGTGTAACATCTATAAACCTTATAAGATGAAAACAATCCTATAGGACACCAGGCTTTAAAGTTCATTGTCCAAGGCCAACATGTATGCAGCATGCACACACTTTGCACTGGTCGAATCAAGGATCACACCCCTAAGACAGGGGAGTCCAAACTTTTTAATCAAGCTGTATATTGAAACATAGACGAAGAAGACGGTCACGGGCTGGTGGTCAATACAGTCAATCTAAATAATTAATTAATCTACTTTTTTTAAGAGCGCTATAATTCAGACTTGTAACCTTGAAGAAACAGCATGTTATTTTTCCCTTGGAGGGTCCGTCACCTGCTTGTCTACACGGAGATGTTACTGCTTTGCCTGAAAGATTTCACAGTATGGCATTCAACTTATCTATCTCCATAGAAACAAGCGCGTGAGGCCAAATGACTGTTCAGATCTATTCCATGCACACTCAGGCCCTGGAAGTATCACATCTGTATGTACTTCAGAATATAATTTAATTCATTAATTAATGTAGGTAAGCAAGGATCGTGAAAAGCTGCTATAACTACAACTGGGAAAGGCCACTATCAGCTGCCACAATGACTCTCATATCTGCAACTTGTTTTACTGCTTTAGCCTGTTTACCTGGCCGTACTATTATTCTATATTCATATTGAATTAGGCGTGCTGTGCGGGATCCCATTCAAAAGTGCACTGGGGTAGTGTGGGAGTGGGAAGGAGGGATATTGAACTGATGTGAATGTGCTTTTCTATCGACAAAGCAGCGTAGTGTAGAAGTCTGACTTGATAACATTGTTCTTTACACAAAAGCGCTCGGCACGCTTCGGAGTTCACAATCCAACGCAATCATTCTGTAGCGACGACTTGAAGGAGGGCTGAAGTGAGAGCAGCAGAGATGTTTGTCGCAAAATGATGCCATCGCCTTGATTTTATCTGTTCATTCAGGAAAAAGTGAGAGAGAGAGTGTAGGAGGTGAGCGGACCAGCTTATGACTGGCTTTAAATAACATCAAGTGACAAGACTGTCTCTGACCTAATTATGGGGCTTGTGCATTAGCGTTTAAAGTGTCTGGATGAAAAATTAGTCGTTTGTCAGCTGATGGATGACAAAGGTGCAAAGCTATTTAGCTCAGACACAAATGGGTGACACAGGCTGGAGACGCCTGATCCATCTCGGCCTGCTGACGGCTTCCAGCAGGGGAGGAGGTGCGTTGCTGTAACTCACCGGCCCCTGGATGTCAGATAAGAACTACAGCACTTACAGAATCACTATATCGTATGGCACTGGCCCTCAACAGCTAAACATTGACATAGAAGAAAAAAGTGCAAGTTAAAGTAGGAAAAACAGTTAAACATGCTGTTGGTGATAGTACAATTGACAATGTTGTATTCTAAAATTGTTACTCTGAGCAAAGCAGGCAATACAAAATGAAATTGTAAAAGTATAATATCTGTGGCCCAGTTGGAATTGGCTATAAAAGTAGGTAAAACATTATTGTAAAATTTAAGACTCAATGGAAAATGCTTTGATATTGAACAACATTGGCATATAAAATAGACTTCCTAGACCATAACCTCTTTTACATAGTCATTATTGAGCAGGCACTATCGTGGACACTCAAACTCTCAGCTCACTACTTCCTCCTTACTCTGGCGTCTGGTCTGAGTGAAAGAAAGAGTTGCTAAAATTCAGTAAAAAGGTGTTTCTGTAATAAATGCTGTAAAATCTATCCGACACATATTTATGGACTAATATTTATCATAGATTTTTTTAATATGGATCTCACACTAAACATGAAAACATCATTGATTCTTCATCTTGTTGCCTGAGAACAATCCATCTTTTAACAGCTCAAGTAAAGTTAAGTTATTGAGTGCCATATTAAAGTAAAATAGTAAAAGAGTGACTAAAGGTTATATTAAAACTTTTTCTTTAAGTACATTTAATAAAATAATTGAACTAACCCTTTTTAGTAAAAGAGTTTTCAAAAATAGATTCAGTAATACAATTTTTATTAGAAAAATATTTGGAAAACTTCTCTGATTAGCTATAAACTATAGAAATGAAATTAAATATAGACTCTTTACATAATATAACTACACAGGCGACAAACTAATGGGAATCTCCACAGAAATATGCAGACACTGTACAAAGGGAAATAAGGACCACTCTGGCACTGCTTACCGGTCAATAAAGTCACACAACTCTCCTCAATATTTGGCTGCCACATCCCAATGTCCCCCTCCCTCTGTATACTTGGTGACACTTCCACACATAATGCGATATAAATCATCTCCTTGTACCGCTTACTATTGCCAAGAAAGACATCCTGATCAACTGGAAATCAAGGGAAGTGAGTCACCATTTTAACACTCAATTATTCCACCTACAGTAAAATCAAATACAAAACAAATGAATGGATAAAAATAGCTTGCTGTCACACAAAAACAAGTGGGAGCTTACACAATTTTTTTTTTTTGAATGCATCACCAGCTCAGTGCTCACTCTCAAACCCCACAGAATAGCGGAAACAGGGGTTAGCAGATCAAAAAAAAAACTGCTTTTTAATGCACCACGACCCTATTCCCAGACCACATACATCATAATACAAAATATACCACCGCAACATTAAAAATAAACTAATTTATAGAACAAATATACCCTGCCACTCAATTATGGGACAGCAAAAAGCCTGGAGCATCATCCATCATACTTCACCCTATATAAAACCCAAACCTCTGTTTAACCCCCTCAATTACCACATGTGCTGCTGTTACTATGCGTGTACAGTTAAAGACCTGTCGCTGTCCGCTGTTGTCTTCCAGACTCTCGTACTGCATTGACCGACTTACCAGTGCTGTCCACTGCTTTTCAAAGTGCATTTTGGGCAATTTTGAGTGCACTACCTTTTTACCCTCTGGACATTCAGTCACCAGTAAAATGGCTTTTAGTGCCCTATAGGGACTTGTGTGACATTCGGACACACCACTCAGAATTACACACCAATCATACACATTACAAACACGGTGGACAGGTTAAATCAAATGGAACAGACAATCATGTTGCACACTGCCACAATGAACCGATCCTGCCAACTGCTGTTTAAAAATCATCCTGTATATTGGATTTAATTTGCTCCTGATACAACTAAATGTAAATAGAATGCTAATGACATTTTCCAAAGTTGTCACTTGTGGCCCGGTCTATAGAGACATAAAGAATAATAAAGAATACAAGCATGAAAGACTTGAGCCAGCGCTACATCTCCTCCTCGATAAGCCTCCAAAAGTTTATCAGCCAATGTGTAATTTCAATTAAAAGGGGTTTTGCGCGACGAGCGGTTAAACGCCTCGGAGGGGACCTGTCACCACAGACCAAGGTGGCAGACTGCCCTGTACGATACAAGCAGGGAGACTGGGGACTGTGCTGCACCAATCGTTGGACCCGGCCCCCGATGTGTCAGCACGTGAGCGGCGCTATTGCATTAGCTCTTTGCCAATCACATAATGAACTCTCTGTCAGGCGAGACAAAAGTGCGGCCACACCCGTGAGCCAGGCAACAAAACGAAGGAGCTTGGAAGAACGCGATCCGTATAGGGATTAACAATGAAGTGAGCTGGACGCGGAGATGTCTTTTTGCCAATGAGAGATAGGAAGATTCAGGGAGCTTAGCGTTGTCAAATGTTTTATTCAGCTATGGCCGACAGTGCTGCCAAACAGATTAGCCTGTTTACTACAGGTTCTCATTTAGGAGATAAATCTTTAAATGTTGGATTTGGTGGAAGAGGAGGGAGGGTGGTAAAGAGGTATGGGGCAACGTCTAAGTCTCTCGATGAAGGTTTGGAAGATACAGAGGCTCCAAGTCCAGATGGAAATAGCCCTTCTTATTGGGCTCTGGAGTTGTCTGAATTAATGACAGCTGTAAGCAGACAATGATCAATAGACTTTGGTATATTCCACTCCTGGGCGAGAGGAGGATGGAGCTGGGTGACTGGCTGCGGCTCATTTATGTGCTTTGTAGCTCAGTGAAATTGCCACTCTTCCCTTACTTGTCTTTGTTCCTGACTATTACTGCGATTCAAGTGATATAGATTCAGATATAAATGGCAAATCTTTCAAAAAGGGAAATGTAATTTAAGCAAATGGAGGCGAGAAGATATGTTGAATTACAGGAGTTAGCAAAAGAAACAGACTTGTTATGTCATAAAAGTTAAAAGATGTTTTTTAGTTATATAATATTATCATACATAGATTAATATTTTATATTGTGTTAATTCAACATCAAAATATTGATTTGAGATGACTGAATAATTGAAATGGGGTTCACTTCCTGTTCGAAGCTGCTCAAATGATCATCAGAATACATTGCGCTGCCGGGCCACACCCACAGATACTTTAGTTACGCCTCACAAGATGCAGATTACTCTTTATTTGTGCCAAAATGCCCACCGCTGTTGCATTTTGTAGCTCAAGGAATACATCTCCAAGCTGTCAGTGTCTGTTGATTCCTCTTTTGGTCCTAGCAGTTTTGTGTGTTTTTCATGACGGCCAATGGAAACACATACTTTCGTTCGCTTTGTGGGAATGTGATGTTCAACCACACTCACAGCCAATCCCAGACATTCCATGGACTTTGGACCGTTGCGTTACATTAAATTATGGTGTTGTCACGGCGCAAATTTTCCAGGATTAAAAAGAATAGAGGACGGAATAAGAATAGCGCGCAGGCTGCCACCACACCACTTGTATTCTTTCATAACACAACACATTCCTCGCACGTTTGCTTTAACCACTAATGCCTCTACTGTCTCGAACACTCCCACAGCTTGGCTCCCTTCACTGTTTCTCAGTCAAACTTGTTAAAAAACATGCCAAGCAATCCACACCATTTCCAATTAATGATGGCGCTCTTGGCAGTGAAGGACCGAATGATTACCAAGAGTCCTGTTTAATATCCCTAGATGAAGTGCACTCCGCTCACTCCGCAGCTGATTACCACCACATCGTATATATGACCTACTTTTGGTCAAATGAGAGGTCATCGCACATTGCTGGAAGTGTCTGGGGAGAGCGCTGTCACTGCTGCTGTCCAGTCTTTTAGCCTTTATTGACCTGTAGGGATCATGCAGGTGTTCGCTGAAGGCGGCAGCTGAATGACTTAGGGAGCACAGAGATATTGTACTGTAGGGCACATTTTAATGGAACCAATGGGATCTTTATGTGCGTTAGCCATTCTTAAACCTACAAGAGGGAAGATGTGGCATATGCTTACTACAGGATGTATTAATTTAAATGAGAAACCTTAAAAAAGACATGTTATGCTTATGTTATGCTATGTAAACCACAATATTGGCGGCTAAAATGGTTTATTAATAGAAACTGGTCCATTGATTTCCCATTCAAAACTGCAGAACTGATAAGCCCCGCCTCTTCATAGGGTCATTTCACCATAACAAGCAGCAGAATGTCATTTACATTGTTTTTATTCTAGAAAGAGTGTGACATTTTAGAACCCTTCATGTATCATCGTTAGTCAAATAATTGCAGCTATGTAAGTACAGGGATGTGGTTGAGGATAGGGGGTAGGTGAAAACAAGAATCTTCTATTACAGGATTACAGAAATATGCATGAACTAGATAATGTGCAATGGCTGAAGCCATTGCGGGTGTCTGCATTCTTGCGTAAAAGTACTACATGTGTGTAGTAAAGACTGTTCTTTTTAGGCTCGAGCCATGGAATGGAATGTTCATTCCATGGAATGCTCAAGTCTATTGTTCTTATTCCTATTAGTCCTATTCTTCATGTTCATACTCGGGCATTTTTGACCCCCTGAACATTGATGAAAGTCACACATGGGGACATAGACGCAACCGAACTCAAATAAAATGGAGCTTGCCGCGTGGATCCACACGGCCCAGCGCCGCGCCCCCAGGGGCAAGAATGCAGACACTCGCAATGGCTTCAGCTGAAAAGAATAAAGCATATTCTTTAGACTTTAATCTTGAAAGTCTCTTTAGCTCCAGTACTTGTTTGTTTAAGCTGAAGTTGTGTAATGTAGTTTAGTTAGTTATAGAGTTGGGGTGTGTTGTAGAACGTGCAGAGGATGAGGAGGATGAGGAGGAAGAGGATGTTCTAACGTGCTCTGAACTCATGGGCTTTGAAACAATGCTTTATGACATAAGGAGACACTCAATAAAGTCTGAAGAATAAAGTCTGGCAGCAATGTAACGCTTGGATACAAGCCGCCATACAACAACAACAACAACAACAACAACAACAACAACAACAACGGACTACGACAGAGTCTGAGGACTACGAAACGTCTGAGGAATAAAGTCTGGCGGTAATGCAACACTCGGATGCCAACCGCCATAAAACAACAACAACAACAACAACAACAACAACAACATGTAGTTTAGTTGTGTGAAGAAGTGTAATGTGCAAAATTTGTGGAAAAGGTACTGCATTTGTGTGAAAGTACTGCATGTGTTACACACATGCAGTACTTACTTAGTGTGTCAGAGTACTATATGTGTTGTTGAAAATTTTCAATATTTGTTGAAAAATATTCAGCCTTCCCATGCGGCCACCTTCTCGCCCGTCCATGTTTTCTGCTGCGTTTTGCGGCATACCAACGACGCTAACTAATTCACAGTTGATGATTGCGTAGTTTGCGACTCAAATAGTTGTTTGTCCTGACAAATTGCAAGATCGTGCTGAACGCAGACCTGAGCAGGGAAAAAGGGAGAGAGAGCCTCGGTGACCCGGCTGCACCCCCTCCTCCCTGTAGAGACACTAATGCTAACGCCAATGCTATGCTAAGCATTGGCGTTAGCACTAAGCGCTAACGCTAATGCTAATTTGCGTTAGCATTAGCATTAGCGTTAGCATTAGCAATTTACTTTTGCAAATACTGAAAAACATTCTTGTATGAAAAATGTCAAAAGCAATAGCCCCCCTAAGACGGTGAAAGTGATTGTGAAGAGGTATAGCTTGTTGAAATCGGTGAAAGTGTTATGGAGTTGAAAAAATATAAGCAAATACTGAAAAAAGTACAAGATGTACAAATGTCAAAAGCAACAGCAGCAATAAGACAGTGAAAGCGATCGTAAAGAGGTATAACTTGTTGAAATCAAGTGTCAAGGAGTGGAAACGCGTCAAAAATCATACAATCCTAAAATACAAGAACATAAAGCGTCTGCTTTATGACATCATAAGCAGACACTCAATTAATCAAAATACAACTTTGATTTAAGTAATGATGAGGAAACACAGCTGAAACAAGTTTAAAACCTCGTTAAAGTTGATTTTGAATAATATGTCCGCTTCAAATATGGGCGGATCTCCACAAACTTGTACAAGTATTTGTAAAGTCAAATATGGCTGAATAGATCCATGCAACACAGAAAACGGTCTGGTCCTTCCGAACAACCAAATATTGTAAACGCAGTCTGTCGGAAAGATATGTTTTGTCATCTTAGCAATACTGCGTAACATTTTCGTGGCACGTTACTGACTTTTCTCCACGGAAGCATAAAGTTCAAACCATACTTCGGACCGTTCTCTGCAGAGATAGATATGTTTTATGCCATGTGGTGGAACATTTTATCAATAGCAATAACATTTCCCTGGCAACAAGCAGGTTGAGTTCTTCTGTCAGGCCATGTTTGAGTCAGGTTTGTGGAACTACAAGCCCACTCACAGTAAGGACTCTATTTTTCCATTTTTCTTGTCCAATAAAAACATGATGAAAATATGTGCTATTAATGGAGCCTATTTTTTCTTTAAAAAGTTGCACGGTGGGGCTTTGAGTTCAGGAGCATGGCCACGGTCACTATGTAAACCACCAGGCCACACACACTTCATGTTTCAGTCAACTTACCTTTCCCAACTCTCTGGTTTGTCCTTCAGATGAAGACAATACGTGGCTCGGGAGCTAAAGGGCCCATCGAAACCCCTGAACAGCAAACCTCTCGCCACATCATTTGTCTGCAGCTGCTTTCTCATTCAAGTTGCTTGTGGTCCTTGGTAGGAAATGAATGATTTATTCTGCACATACCCTAAGATATAAGATTGTTGCTGCTTTGTTACCTTTTTAAATAGATTGTATTTTTTAGAAATCAATAACGCTGATGTACCCAACTATTTCTGTTGTGTTTTCCCAAAAATTATCTAGTAAAAGCAGATCTTAGTGACAAAATTAGACCATTGCACATCGTCTGAGGCTAATAATAAATCATGTTATGTCTC
Organism: Eucyclogobius newberryi; assembly: GCF_026437365.1. Taxonomy (NCBI): domain Eukaryota; kingdom Metazoa; phylum Chordata; class Actinopteri; order Gobiiformes; family Gobiidae; genus Eucyclogobius; species Eucyclogobius newberryi. The sequence goes on along the minus strand of NW_027316532.1, from coordinate 29,771,183 downwards.
GTCACCCCAGTAAGGGCCAAACGCTGCACTCTGATTGGTTGTGCTTGGGCGGACCGCAGCAGTTTCACTTTGCCGTCTGAAAAAGCTATTCTTAAGCAATGCAATGCCCCTTAAAATTAATGCAAGAATATTAACAATGTGCCAAAGGGTTTGTGAGAGCTTTAAACTAGTTAGACATATTTTAACACCTACTTTCGGTTTTGCGGTGTGAAAATCAGATACAGCTTTAAGTTTTTGTTTTTATTATCATTACGAAGCTAGTCATACAGTAAATAAAGCTGATTTTATAAGGTTTATGCATCTTTGTTACACTTAGTTCCTCATCTTGACATCAGTGTATACTAAAGTGCTCAATCATAGTTCAAGTTTGCTCATATGTTGGTCAAGAAGAAGAATTGCTCTCCAGCCGATGACTATTGCTTGTGCTCGTGCACCACAGTCCTACAACGCTTTGATGACTCCTTCCCCATCCCTAAAGGAGCAGAGTGTGGCTAAAGATATTGACTGAAAAGCATTGACATGTGGACTGTGACGTTGATGAGCTTTGAGCACAGCTGACTGGTGCATTTCAGAATATGGAACCAACATTTCATCAAGTGACACGTGAGCATTAAGGCACTAACTCTGTGGACGGCTTTCCAAGAAATCCCATTGGCCACCTGGCTATCTTGTTCAGATCAATACTGTTTGAGTGTATTGCAGCTGTAGCCTCGGTGACCCAGGAGAAATGGCTGCCATATGTCTAGTAAACACAGAAAACATAAGTGTTATTTAATAAGTTGGTGCAGCAGCAATATCGTCTTTGAATCAGACCGTGCGCTCATCAAACTGCATCTGTCCTCAAATTTTGAGGTAAGATAGTTTGAGTTTCAAGTGAGCTCAATGTGCAAATCTCAGAATTAACATAGGTCTTGACATGGAATAGCAGGGAGTTGTCATAGAAGATCATGAATATTCAAGCATGTGACCCAGTTTGATGTGCGAGCGCAGGACAGTGGGGTGCAGGGTAAGATTGCCGCCTCAGCTCAAATGTGCCACAGCAACATTGTAATAGAAATCATTGTGTGAGACTGAGACGTTTGAGCGATTCAATCAACTGTTGAACTACCTTCTGGACTGCTTTAAGACACAGACCTCCTAGTGTTCGTCTAATCTTTGTAATGTATAACACGATATTAGAGCAGAGAAATGTTCATATCATAATCTCCCTTTTTCCAAATCTTCTCACTAGCGCCAAGAGAGACAAAGACAGTGTGAACACCACCCCCTGAATCATAGAGCTACATAGTGAAGTACACAAATGAAAAGTGTTTCATTCTTCCCAGACCATAAGTTAATAAAAAATCCACTCTGTTGGCACCAGACAGTCTGACACAAACTCAAATTGATTCATAATTGGATTTGTATAGATTTTATCCAGCTTTTGCTGGTTACATTAGGGCTTGACTAGTCTCATTTTGCAGTGGAGTGTACAGCAAATGCAGCCCTGTTCCAGCCTCGGTGTGCTCTGTGCATCGCAATAGCTCTCTCAAATAATAACACTCTTTGAAGGACAATTTGGATCTGCTGTTGGATGAATTTAGGGTCACCTTTTTCCTGTTGAAAAGGTCTTCTTCATGGATTGGAACCTGCATTAAGAAAATTACAAGAAACAATGTTTTATTTGTAATTTTATGCCATTTTTCTTCTGTCTTTCCAATATATTTTGTATCATAATTATGATCCGAAGTATTATGTACAAAATACTGTTAAATAGCACTTGTGCCACCCCCAGACTTAAGCAAGACCTGCATCTGTTTTGTTTGGATATAGGCTGACAATCTCGAGTAACTATATTCAAATACATTGAAAGTATCATTGGAAGAAAACCCTGTAGCGGTAAAAGTACCTACCGGTATATGAAAATATCCCTGACCTGAAGCATGTTTCCAGAGTGAATCCACAATACTGTATTTAACCAGCATCCAGGCCCAACTCTGCCCATTCATTCCATGGTCTCCTCTCTTTACAACAAAAAGCCCTGTTCCAGATTTATGGCCAATCTGCAACAGGCGTGAACATGTCCTCAGGGAGAGCATAAAACACTGAAGAAAACAGAGTGTGTGTGCGACACCACACACACATTTGTCTTTTACAGCTCCGAGTACTGATAATGATGTTTGATTTTCCATTATGTTCAAATAAAAGGTGAGACGAGGCTGGGCACCCGCATAGCCGGACCCCATTGTTGTAAAGCCGGCGATATAACTTTTGCTATTTATTGGGGCATGATTACGCACAGAAAGATGCTTAAGATATGCGCGGGGCCTCTGGGTGCTCATTAAGTACACCAAAGGAACAATATTATTATGTTGTGAATCCTATCTATATGCACGACTGTTGTTTTGCTTATGAGGAAGGACCTTGGGCAGCACAAAGCAGCTCCACTGTTGTAAAAAGCGAGTCAGCAGCCATCATTTACCCGCCCTTTGTATAATATACTTTTGTAGAATGGTGTGCATGTTTAAATAAAGCCTCTACAGGAAGTTGCTTCGTTATAAGACTGGAAGATCGCCATTTCATTGGGCAGATTCCCCCCACGCTGTATTTATTGGTTGTCCTTGGCAATACACTGCAACGTAAATAAAGCACACAATATCATGTGGTTTGTGGGATAATTAGGCACGGCGCTCCTGAGAATAAGCTATACAACCACATAAATTCTATTAATAAGCAATATGTTGGTTTAAGATGTTGGAACCTGGGCTTTAAACTTGAGAAATGCACAAACATATGAATGTTGACTTCAAGCGAATGGGTAAACATCTCTTATTTACGGCATGGCTTTGAATGCAGCGTGGTGTTTTATTAATAATGCATACATAGCTATATGCACACTTACATAATAGCGGAGATTTTTGACGTACCAGAGGGAGCTATTATGCTAAATGTAAATACACTTCTAGGTATCTGTGTGTCGTAGCCCTTAATTATAGATAATACCTTACACTTCACAAGCTTGTTGAACAACTATTTGGACATACATCTATTACTATTATAATTTATCTTGCATAATGCACTGATCCGTCTCTACAATTCCCACAATTTACAGTTTGTGTTTTTTCCTACAAAAGAGTTCATTGAAAAAAGTGAGTAGCTTCCTTGATCTAATTGAATCTCTCCCTTCCATCTTTTTTTTTTTGCTACATATACATTTTCCATACATTCACATCACTAGTAACCTGGCGCCAGTTAAATAAAGTACAAATTGAATAGTGCACATATTGCACTTCGGTGAATAGGTCAAATTCCAGTCTATTTATAGCACACACTATCTGTCAAGAAATCTGATTCACGGTCAGGCTCAATCTGCCTCCGTCTTTACTTTATTTATACACTCAGCTTCCTGTTAAACACATCAGGGCTGCAGCGTGGCCCACACATCATATCTGGGAATAGAAGATTTATCTCCTAACTTTTATGACCAACTTGAGCTCAGACTAACTGTTTGGCATCGAAATACTGTAACTATTAACAGTATATACAGTATATATTAGACAAGAAACGCACTGAACAACCGCTCCTCTGATCACACAAAGCTAATGAATACTGTGTTCCCATTACTTCTGTCGTTAGTGTGTATTATCCCTGGACACATGCTGGCAAGGGCCTGTTAAGTTACCAGTCGTATCTGTGGAGTACTCACAGTAAGAAGGTTGATACTTTCACATGATGTCATCAGTATTGGGGGTGGTGACGCTAACTGAATCTTAGACTTTGTTAAACACAGTTGAACCATAAATAATTGACTTAGTTAGAACTACAACAGATCAGCTGGTTTTAAACTCAATGTAAGTCCTCCCACTTCAAGTTTCATAAATCTAACCAAAGATCAATTCATTCTAGACAAAAAAATCTGACTTGTTTTGAGAAATGTCTACAAAATAAATGCTAAATGAGTCAGATTATTAAGCATAAGTTGTAAAATTCACTTTCAAAATGCACAGGCAGATAATGTCACTTATTTCAAGGACATTTTTGTGCACTTTTCTAGTTTTAAGAAGGTGTATTACAGTCACAAGCATTAGCCAACACATTTGTTTGTCTCACAGACTTCTGAAAACGTGTTGTTAAAATAAATGTTCTGTTTTATCTTGAGTTTTCGAACCATCTAGAAACTTATGAGCCTGTGCAATATCACTGCAAAGTATACATTTTTCACACATAAAAACAAAATTGGCAAGTTACCTGCCATACTAACATTCCAGGCAAAGCTTTAACATCTCCATGGAGACAAGCGAGCGTTACATAGAGTTACATAGTGCACCTTTAAGTATCCGTTCTTCAAAACCATTCAAATTGAGAATTCCATTTCACTGGGAAAATCTGACCAGGACCAAAAATAGCCGCCAGACACAACAGCCTTTGTACACAACCGAGACCCCCAGCTCTCCCCCCAGTGCACTTGCTATAATCACCACACTGACAGAGAAGAGGGGCCTGAAGGATGGCACTGGGGCTGGAGCACAGTGTCAAAGGAGCAGCCAGAATGTGGATAAGTGCAGACAGAAGGCGTGCAGTTAGCCTCCATCATGCCCTGCAAAAAACACGTGTATAAATCACCTCAAACACAAACATCATTAATGGAGACTTGGGAACTATTGCGGTGAATGTGACTGGCGTATTTATCGGTGCGGCAGAACTTTCTGGTTGTCAGGGCCTCCGAATCAGATCTGGACCAATCAGAGTGGTAAAACAGCGGCATTACTCACCGGGACGTGTAAACATGAGGCGGCCACACATTTTTCAACAAACACGGGGTTGATTTTGGTAAATGCTCTGATTGAAACCTCAAAGAGAAAGGCTCTCACTCCCATGAAAAGCGCACGAGGCTATTGATTAAGTCTGTAAATAAAAATAAGGTAAATAAACATAGCTTTACTTGCTTCTTTACTTACTTGAAAGATCTTCTCAACAATGCTTGAGTAAAGTAAATATACTTTTGTAAGTTTCTCATTCCATACGTTTAATTCTTCATGTACATTTTAACATTTTGGAGAAAGAATATTGATTATAAAAGCCTTTTTTTAAAGTGATGTATGATGCTAGAGGCTCTTATTGTATTAGTTTCATAAGCATTAATTAGAAGTGTGTAATCGAAATGTAGATAATTTCGTGGATTGAGTTGAGTTTTAATATTGAGTTGATCAAAAATGCTACAAAAAGCTGATAAAAAGGTCATAAGGTGATATTTCTGCACTTTTATAATTCATTTCACTGACATTTCACATTTTTCTGATAAATAAATCTCGACTAATGCGTTTAAAGATACATTTTAACTGATTTTTGTAGGACTGACAACATCGTCTGATTATGATTATATTTAATTATCGGGACACACCACAAAATGTTCCAATATACATTTTTGTCAATAGCGCACACGTCTACAATTAATTCTAATGCATGAAATCTACTACATGTGCAACACTGCTCCTTACATGAAGTATTTGTAAATGACATTGGATCACTTGTTGGGAAATTACAACCTCCTGTTTCGAACAAACTACACTACTGTACTTGCAGGCTCTAGCCAAGGGTCAGTACATTTTTGAGCCATGTAAATGTGTATGATTTCACGGCACTTGGACCTTGTTAGCAGCAGCATTAAATTAACTTGACAGACATACAAGTGGAGAACATATGTCATTATTTTGAGGTTTGTGGTTTGGGTTTATTGCGGAATGGCACTGGGACTTTGGCTTTGGCGGAGGTCATGTATTTTCCACGTATATAAAGTACTTCCAAAGCAATTACTCGATAACATTAGAGGTTAATTTCACGTCAGAGTGAAAGCTACTTTGTCTAAGGACAGTTGAAATAAGTGCATAATGAATAGAATAAATGTATTTTGAAAAGAAGTTGGAGTGGAAGTTTTCCTTTTGGTGAAGTCCAAATATTATTCAAACAAAATCACTGCCAACTCAGGGGAGTTCCTTTTGGTTTGGATGTTTTCAATTGACCACAAACTTCTCTTTACTTTCCCCAGTCCATCCTTTTAAACTGTATTTCTTTCCTTCCTCATAAGTATTGTATTCTACTGTATTTAGTTTGATTTATGTTTCTTCCGTTTCTAAAATGTTGCTAACTGTGGCTGTCAGTTTAAAGAGAACATACAGATAATAATATGACATTTTCTTCATTGTAAACTGCAATACGGCTTAATAAGAGAGTCTAAAATGTTGGAATAATCGCAAGTAAGTAGAGAAGAGTGGGCGGAGATAGGGGATAGGTAAAAACATATATTTTCTGAGCACTTACCGTATTTTCCGGAGTATAAGTCGCACCGGAGTATAAGTCGCACCAGCCAAAAAATGCATTATAGAGAGGAAAAAAACATATATAAGTTGCACTGGAGTATGAAATGTGGTGTGTGAAATTAACAAATAATATCACATATAAGTCGCTTCGGAGTATAAGTATAAGTATAAATATAAGTATAAGTCGCACCCCGGCCAAAACTATGAAAAAAGGTGCAACTTATAGTCCGGAAAATACGGTAAACCTCAAATGTAAGACGATACATGATTAATCAAACATCTAAATACAACTTTGGGTAAACAAATTGACATCATAATAAGGTTAAAAGCTGAAAAAAGTTGATTCAGTTTAATGTGACTCTTTTTATGGCTCAATTCAAACTTTGAAGGACAAAAAAAGGACAAATACATGAATAGTGAGAAGTAGATTAAAGATACAGACTTTACTCACAAAATTAAAGTAGTTACCACTTTATTATAGCATTAGTTTGTGTGAAAAAGGCTGCGTTCACACTTGTTTGGTCCCGTTTTGAGCCCAGTTAAGAGTGAGTTTAGACTTGTTCTAGGCCTGGTTTAGCCTTGGTCTTGTTTCTTTTAGCTCCAGGTTTAGTCTCAATTCAACCCAATTTTAATCTGATGTTTGTGCCAGTGTGAATGCAAAATACTGCCTCGTAATGCCTTATTTGCATCGCTACCCTGCTTTGCCCTGTACCGTAGCTTACACTTTGGGGAGGCCATCCTGTCTCTCCTTTTATGGTCACATCCTGGTCCTTAAATCCCACTATCTCGCTGCCAAATGAGCTCCTATCAGCTGCAGTGGAGTGGCAGAGGAGTCCACTTAGACCTAAGCTCTCCTGTGTGAGAAGAATGTCTGCCTGTCCTCCCGTGCGCCTGATGTGGCCCGATAAAGCATTCGCCAACCGGAGTCTTCACTTCCTGTGTCACTCCTGATTGGCCCCAGGCGCAAAAGGCAGCGTTTGCGGTGACACCAGGCCCATTCTACCTCTCCTTTAAGTGGAAGCAACAAGGACCTGGAGGATAATTGTGACAAGATGGTGACCCCGGCGGCCTGGTCAGGTTTCGCCACAAGGAAGAAGGGAGAGAGAGGGGGGGGTCACTTCCTGGCGGGCCCAAAACAAACCATCCAATGAGGAGTCAGATGCTTTATGTTATTAGAGTGGTGGTCTCCGGGGATCATTAAGTTATCAGCTCTTAAGTGAGACGAACTGTGATGGACTGAGCTGACAAGGCAGGAAGGAGGATTCTTACACCTCGGAGTTTGTGCACGGAAATGTCTTGTCAGCGCTCGGTTGTGGTATTCACAAAAATATGCGTTTGTTTTTCATGGTGGAAAACACAAACATTTTATGATTTGACAATTTGAACCATGGAATTAGATATTTAGGTGGTGTTGGATGTCGGGGCTTTATTGATCCACATGGGAAAATACTTGGACACAGTATTTTGCACGTTACAAAAGAAAAACAAAGAGCAAAAATGAACATTAAAATAAAAAATTAGCAAAAATAGCACAAACAGTTTTGTCAAATAAAGTATAAAGATACAGATGTTTATGTTCATGTAAAGTAAAATATGGTAATGATAAAATGTGTTTAGTCTACAGTATATATAAGAGGTGGGGAGATATTTAAGCCCAAATAGAGTACCATAACTAAAATGATCAGACTTTAGGCTTTCTGATGTTTTTGTCTATTTTTTTACTCTATTTGATATCAATTTAGTTTTGTATTACATTCGTCATAAGTTGTTTTGAGTTAATACAGTTCAAGTATATCAATAGACCGTAGAACATCACAAAAAATACAGAATAATCTTTTACGACGTCAGTACCAATATTAGTTTAACACTCTAAATTCATAAATCCACATTACAGATTACATTTCTTTGACACTTTAATATTCATTTGAGGTTTATTCAAACAGTGCTTTTACCATCACTATACTCTTTTGAGGTTACTTCAAATAGAATTCGACATCACAATTTTCACATTTTTAAACACTTTAAAGCCCAAAATGTGTGAATATCTTTGATGTTTGTAGGTCTACAGTTAATATTTGATGCTTGGTCGTCTTGTCATCCTTCAACAGTAATGTCCAGTGTCCACTCATATTTAAAGTCAGCGAACAGCTCTGGTCTTGTGGTGGAATATTTATGTTACGGTCTCTAAACAGAAGCAATCGAACAGTGTAATATCGCCCTCTCATTGCACAGTAAAGACTGATGGTGGTCATCAATCGATTTAGCAGTGGAGCACTTTCTGGCCAACCAAAGCCAAACAGGTTTTTCAGGAGAGCGTGATGTTAACAGATCATTTCCCCGGGAATGGTTTGTTTAGGGGCCTAATGTATCTGAGCTATGTCAACAGCTAGTTTCACATGTCAGCGGCGTTGTATATTTAAAACCCCTTTAACACGCGTGATGGATGGTCTTAATGAGTGATGGAGCGGAGTTTAATTTGTGTAGTCTTTATTTCCTACGTCAAAACAATGAAGATACACAGACCACCGAACATCTGGGAAAGTGGAACAATGGCCTATGAAGGATGGTCTTGTCAATTCTGTTATACGCCACTGTAATGTAAGTAAAACAGTATGAAAGAATGTAAAATGATTACTATTTGAATACCCTAAAACTATATATATTCTAAACTGACAACAAATAAACATTATGTGTTGAAAAAGGACATTTTAACATGCCAAAGAGTAAGATTTGGACATGTGCAACAAAATCAAAAGAATGGATGATAAAAGTGCTGATTTTATGCAGCAAATATTTATCATAATGCAAATGAATAATGACCAAAAATGTAACTTTGGACAGCAGTAAATTGTTGAGAAAAAAACTGACCAAAAAAGTGACAGGAAAAGTACTGCAATACTGCTTGCGGTTTTATTTTTTGTGTGTTTTTTATGTTTTTTCCCCCTTCAATTTTATAAACAAACAAATAAAACAAAACAGAAATAGAACAAAACACAAAACGACCAGAGAGTAGCTGCTTGTGGTTTTAATATTCTAAATCTAAAATGGCAATGCCTTAATAATTATTTCAACACTTTTTTGGAATGATATTCGTCCCTTTTTTTCTCCTCTTTGTAATTTTCTCGTTTCACAGTGGAATACGTTGAATGGCAGAATAGCAGTAATAGTGTTGCTAACAATTCCACACACATGAGGTGAAAGCAATTTTACACTCGGTCCACAGAGACAGGAGTCCTCATTTAAAATATCTGGTGCCTTGTTTTGTCGTTGCCTGGTCCGTGCGGTTTGGAAAGCACATGGGGTTTAGTGGAAGCGCCAGCACAAAAGGAAGACAATTATAAAAGTGTACCGTGGTTAAATTTACTGTGCGTTTGTTCACTTTGATTGTGCTTAAGAACGTGATTATTAAGAATTTGGATGTTGTTAAACCGCATGGGTAAATATCTTTGAAATAAGTCACATTGTACAGTTGCTACAGTTAAAGGTGCACTGTGTAACTTTTCTACTGGAAGATGTGATTGGTTTGCCTGAGATGTTCCACAGCATGGCATTAAACTACATTTAGGAGCCGTAAAGTGGAACATTCCAGCAAAGCAAGCCTCCGCAAGAAAGGTTACACAGTGCACCTTTAATACGAAAGAAAGCGTGTACCACTTTTCTATTTTTTTTTTTTTTTTTTGCTATTTTCTTTTTTATTATAACATAGATCAACAAAAACTAAGCCACAACACAACAACAACAGAAAGGGGGGAAAAAGAGAGAAAAAAACACACACAAAATAAAATAAGGGAGAGACTTCAGAAGGAAAGACATTTATGAAAAAAATGGATTAAAATAATTTTCTTTTTTTATGCTATTTTATTTTTTATTAGAACATAGATCAACAAAAATAAAGCCTCAACACAACAACAACAACAACAACAACAACAACAGAAAGGAGGAAAAAGAAAGCAAAAAAACACACATAAAATTAAATAAGGGAGAGATATCAGAAGGAAAGAAATTGAAGAAAAAAATGGAGAAAGATAATTGTGAAAAAGAGTGTGTGTACCACTTTAAGATAAATGCAT